>NW_026736715.1:0-61000 GCF_949786415.1 Peromyscus eremicus | reverse complement strand
AAGAGTCACTATTGTGCTCCCATTGTCATACACAGGGCAAATAGCACTGGCGTCTGTTCCCAGCATTTACAGTGTATTGGACTGAAGAGGATCTACTGTTCTTGTCAGGTTTTTAAGCAGAGTTGAACTAGATATGGCCCGTGTGTGTAGGAAGCACAGTTATTATGTTCTGAGCAAGCTCACTCTTCTGGCCCTATAGGAAACACAGTAGAGTAGAACAGTGCTCTTTTCTCTAAAGCAGAGTGTGTTTCTTGTAAGGCGAGCTAGCGTTTGTTTCCCAGTCATAAATGGAGTTGAGTCACAGGCAGTTTTTTTTCCTACGAGCAAGAGTTGTTTTCTGGTAAGAAGAGTCACTATTGCGCTCCAAATTCCATACACAGTGCAAATAGCACTCGCGTCTGTTCCCAGCAAGTACAGTGTATTGGACTGAATAGGAGCTACTGTTCTTGTCAGTTTCCTAAGCAGAGTTGAACTAGATATGGCCCGTGTGTGTAGGAAGCACAGTTCTTTTTTTCTGAGCAAGCTCACTGTTTTGGCCCTATAGGAAACACAGAAGAGTAGAAGAGTGCTCTTTTCTCAAAAGCAGAGTGTGTTTCTTGTAAGGCGAGCTCGCGTTTGTTTCCCATTCTTAAATGGAGTTGAGTCACATGCAGTTTTTGGTCCTACGAGCAAGAGTTGTTTTCTGGTAAGAAGAGTCACTATTGCGCTCCAATTGCCATACACAGTGCAAATAGCACTCGCGTCTGTTCCCAGCAAGTACAGTGTATTGGACTGAATAGGAGCTACTGTTCTTGTCAGTTTCCTAAGCAGAGTTGAACTAGATATGGTCCGTGTGTGTAGGAAGCACAGTTCTTTTGTTCTCAGCAAGCTCACTGTTCTGGCCCTATAGGAAACACAGTAGATTAGAAGAGTGCTCTTTTCTCTAAAGCAGAGTGTGTTTTTTGTAAGGTGAGCTAGCGTTTGTTTCCCAGTCATAAATGGAGTTGAGTCACAGGCAGTTTTTGTTCCTACGAGCAAGAGTTGTTTTCTGGTAAGAAGAGTCACTATTGTGCTCCATATTCCGTACACAGTGCAAATAGCACTCGCGTCTGTTCCCAGCAAGTACAGTGTATTGGACTGAATAGGAGATACTGTTCTTGTCAGTTTCCTAAGCAGAGTTGAACTAGATCTGGTCCATGTGTGTAGGAAGCACAGTTCTTTTGTTCTGAGCAAGCTCACTGTTTGGACCCCATAGGAAACACAGTAGAGTAGAAGAGTGCTCTTTTCTCAAAAGCAGAGTGTATTTCTTGTAAGGCGAGCTAGCGTTGGTTTCCTAGTCCTAAATGGAGTTGAATCACATGCAGTTTCTGGTCCTATGAGCAAGAGTTGTTTTCTGGTAAGGAAAGTCAATATTGAGCTCCCATTGCCATACATAGTGCAAATAGCACTCGGTCCGTTCCCAGTTAGTACAGTGTGTTGGACTGAAGAGGAGCTACTGTTCTTGTCAGTTTCCTAATCAGAGTTGAACTAGATATGGCCCGTGTGAAGGAAGCACAGTTCTTTTGTTCTGATCAAGCTCACTTTTCTGGCCCTATAGGAAACACAGAAGAATAGAAGAGTGCTCTTTTCTCAAAAGCAAGTGTTTTTCTTAAGGCAAGCTAGCGTTTGTTTCCCAGTCCTAAATGGAGTTGAATCACATTCAGTTTCTGGTCCTAGGAGCAAAAATTGTTTTCTGTAAGAAGAGTCACTATTGCGCTCTCATTGTCATACACAGGGCAAATAGTACTGGCGACTGTTCCCAGCATGTACAGTGTATTGGACTGAAGAGGGTCTACTGTTCTTGTCAGTTTCCTAACCAGAATTGAATAGGTATGGCCCATGTGTGCAGGAAGCACACTTCTTTTGTTCTGAGGAAGCTCACTGTTCTGGCCCTATAGGAAACACAGTATAGTAGAAGAATGCTCTTTTCTCAAAAGCAGAGTGTTTTTCTTGTAAGGCGAGCTAGCGTTTCTTTCCCAGTCCTAAATGGAGTTGATACACATGCAGTTTTTGGTCCTACGAGCAAGAGTTGTTTTCTGGTAAGAAGAGTCACTATTGCGCTCCAATTGCCATACACAGTGCAAATAGCACTCGCGTCTGTTCCCAGCAAGTACAGTGTATTGGACTGAATAGGAGCTACTGTTCTTGTCAGTTTCCTAAGCAGAGATGAACTAGATATGGTCCGTGTGTGTAGGAAGCACAGTTCTTTTGTTCTGAGCAAGTTCACTGTTTGGACCCCATAGGAAACACAGTAGAGTAGAAGAGTGCTCTTTTCTCTAAAGCAGAGTGTTTTTCTTGTAAGGTGAGCTCCCGTTTGTTTCCCAGTCCTAAATGGAGTTGAGTCACATGCAGTTTTTGGTCCTACGAGCAAGAGTTATTTTCTGGTAAGAAGAGTCACTATTGTGCTCCAATTGCCATACACAGTGCAAATAGTACTCGCGTTTGTTCCCTTCAATTACAGTGTATTGGACTGATTAGGAGCTACTGTTCTTGTCAGTTTCCTCAGCAGAGTTGAACTAGATATGGTGTGTGTGTGTAGGAAGCACAGTTCTTTTGTTCTGAGCAAGCTCACTGTTTGGACCCCATTGGAAACACAGTAGAGTAGAAGAGTGCTCTTTTCTCAGAAGCAGAGTGTGTTTCTTGTAAGGCGAGCTAGCGTTTGTTTCCCAGTCGTAAATGGAGTTGAATCACATGCAGTTTCTGGTCCCACGAGCAAGAGTTATTTTCTGGCAAGAAGAGTCACTATTGTGCTCCCATTGTCATACACTGGGCAAATAGCACTGGCGTCTGTTCCCAGCATTTACAGTGTATTGGACTGAAGAGGATCTACTGTTCTTGTCAGGTTTTTAAGCAGAGTTGAACTAGATATGGCCCGTGTGTATAGGAAGCACAGTTATTATGTTCTGAGCAAGCTCACTCTTCTGGCCCTATAGGAAACACAGTAGAGTAGAACAGTGCTCTTTTCTCTAAAGCAGAGTGTGTTTCTTGTAAGGCGAGCTAGCGTTTGTTTCCCAGTCATAAATGGAGTTGTGTCACAGGCAGTTTTTTTTCCTACGAGCAAGAGTTGTATTCTGGTAAGAAGAGTCACTATTGCGCTCCAAATTCCATACACAGTGCAAATAGCACTCGCGTCTGTTCCCAGCAAGTACAGTGTATTGGACTGAATAGGAGCTACTGTTCTTGTCAGTTTCCTAAGCAGAGTTGAACTAGATATGGCCCGTGTGTGTAGGAAGCACAGTTCTTTTTTTCTGAGCAAGCTCACTGTTTTGGCCCTATAGGAAACACAGAAGAGTAGAAGAGTGCTCTTTTCTCAAAAGCAGAGTGTGTTTCTTGTAAGGCGAGCTCGCGTTTGTTTCCCAGTCTTAAATGGAGTTGAGTCACATGCAGTTTTTGGTCCTACGAGCAAGAGTTGTTTTCTGGTAAGAAGAGTCACTATTGTGCTCCAATTTCCATACACAGTGCAAATAGCACTCGCGTCTGTTCCCAGCAAGTACAGTGTATTGGACTGAATAGGAGCTACTGTTCTTGTCAGTTTCCTAAGCAGAGTTGAACTAGATATGGCCCGTGTGTGTAGGAAGCACAGTTCTTTTTTTCTGAGCAAGCTCACTGTTTTGGCCCTATAGGAAACACAGAAGAGTAGAAGAGTGCTCTTTTCTCAAAAGCAGAGTGTGTTTCTTGTAAGGCGAGCTCGCGTTTGTTTCCCAGTCTTAAATGGAGTTGAGTCACATGCAGTTTTTGGTCCTACGAGCAAGAGTTGTTTTCTGGTAAGAAGAGTCACTATTGCGCTCCAATTGCCATACACAGTGCAAATAGCACTCGCGTCTGTTCCCAGCAAGTACAGTGTATTGGACTGAAGAGGAGCTACTGTTCTTGTCAGTTTCCTAAGCAGAGTTGAACAAGATATGGCCCGTGTGAAGGAAGCACAGTTCTTTTGTTCTGATCAAGCTCACTTTTCTGGCCCTATAGGAAACACAGAAGAATAGAAGAGTGCTCTTTTCTCAAAAGCAGAGTGTTTTTCTTAAGGCAAGCTAGCGTTTGTTTCCCAGTCCTAAATGGAGTTGAATCACATTCAGTTTCTGGTCCTAGGAGCAAGAGTTGTTTTCTGGTAAGAAGAGTCACTATTGTGCTCTCATTGTCATACACAGGGCAAATAGTACTGGCGACTGTTCCCAGCATGTACAGTGTATTGGACTGAAGAGGGTCTACTGTTCTTGTCAGTTTCCTAACCAGAATTGAATAGGTATGGCCCATGTGTGCAGGAAGCACACTTCTTTTGTTCTGAGGAAGCTCACTGTTCTGGCCCTATAGGAAACACAGTATAGTAGAAGAATGCTCTTTTCTCAAAAGCAGAGTGTTTTTCTTGTAAGGCGAGCTAGCGTTTCTTTCCCAGTCCTAAATGGAGTTGAGACACATGCAGTTTTTGGTCCTACGAGCAAGAGTTGTTTTCTGGTAAGAAGAGTCACTATTGCACTCGATTGCCATACACAGTGCAAATAGCACTTGCATCTGTTCCCAGCAAGTACAGTGTATTGGACTGAAGAGGATCTACTGTTCATGTCAGTTTCCTCAGCAGAGTTGAACTAGATATGGTCCGTGTGTGTAGGAAGCACAGTTCATTTGTTCTGAGCAAGTTCACTGTTCTGGCCCTATAGGAAACACAGTAGAGTAGAAGAGTGCTCTTTTCTCAAAAGCAGTGTGTGTTTCATGTAAGGCAAGCTAGCATTTGTTTCCCTGTCCTAAATGGAGTTGAATCACATGCAGTTTCTGGTCCTACGAGCAAGAGTTGTTTTCTGGTAAGGAAAGTCACTATTGCGCTCCCATTGACATACACAGTGCAAATAGCACTCGCATGTGTTCCCAGCTATTACAGTGTATCGGACTGAAGAGGAGCTACTGTTCTTGTCAGTTTCCTAAGCAGAGTTGAACTAGATATGGCCCGTGTGTGTAGGAAGCACAGTTTTTTTTTTTCTGATCAAGCTCTCTGTTTTGGCCCTATAGGAAACACAGATGAGTAGAAGAGTGCTCTTTTCTCAAAAGCAGAGTGTGTTTCTTGTAAGGCGAGCTCGCGTTTGATTCCCAGTCTTAAATCGAGTTGAGTCACATGCAGTTTTTGGTCCTACGAGCAAGAGTTGTTTTCTGGTAAGAAGAGTCACTATTGCACTCCAATTGCCATACGCAGTGCAAATAGCACTCGCGTCTGTTCCTAGCAAGTACAGTGTATTGGACTGAATAGGAGCTACTGTTCTTGTCAGTTTCCTAAGCAGAGTTGAACTAGATATGGTCCGTGTGTGTAGGAAGCACAGTTCTTTTGTTCTCAGCAAGCTCACTGTTCTGGCCCTATAGGAAACACAGTAGATTAGAAGAGTGCTCTTTTCTCAAAAGCAGAGTGTGTTTCTTGTAAGGCGAGCTCGTGTTTGTTTCCCAGTCCTAAATGGAGTTGAATCACATGCAGTTTCTAGTCCTACGAGCAAGAGTTATTTTCTGTGAAGAAGAGTCACTATTGCGCTCCAATTGCCATACACAGTGCAAATAGTACTCGCGTCTGTTCCCTTCAATTACAGTGTATTGGACTGATTAGGAGCTACTGTTCTTGTCAGTTTCCTCAGCAGAGTTAAACTAGATATGGTCCGTGTGTGTAGGAAGCACAGTTCTTTTGTTCTGAGCAAGCTCACTGTTTGGACCCCATTGGAAACACAGTAGAGTAGAAGAGTGCTCTTTTCTCAGAAGCAGAGTGTGTTTCTTGTAAGGCGAGCTGGCGTTTGTTTCCCAGTCGTAAATGGAGTTGAATCTCATGCAGTTTCTGGTCCTACGAGCAAGAGTTGTTTTCTGGCAAGAAGAGTCACTGTTGTGCTCCCATTGTCATACACAGGGCAAATAGCACTTGCGTCTGTTCCCAGCATGTACAGTGTATTGGACTGAAGAGGATCTACTGTTCTTGTCAGGTTTTTAAGCAGAGTTGAACTAGATATGGCCCGTGTGTGTAGGAAGCACAGTTATTATGTTCTGAGCAAGCTCACTCTTCTGGCCCTATAGGAAACACAGTAGAGTAGAACAGTGCTCTTTTCTCTAAAGCAGAGTGTGTTTCTTGTAAGGCAATCTCGCGTTTGTTTCCCAGTCGTAAATGGAGTTGAGTCACATGCAGTTTTTGGTCCTACGAGAAAGAGTTGTTTTCTGGTAAGAAGAGTCACTATTGCGCTCCAAATGCCATACACAGTGCAAATAGCTCTCGCGTCTGTTCCCAGCAAGTACTGTGTATTGGAGTGAAGAGGAGCTACTGTTCTTCTCAGTTTCCTAAGCAGAGTTGAACTAGATATGGTCGGTGTGTAGGAAGCACAGTTCATTTGTTCTGAGCAAGTTCACTGTTCTGGCCCTATAGAAAACACAGTAGAGTAGAAGAGTGCTCTTTTCTCAAAAGCAGAGTGTGTTTCTTGTAAGGCGAGCTAGAGTTTGTTTCCCAGTCCTAAATGGAGTTGAATCACAAGCAGTTTCTGGTTGTATGAGCAAGAGTTGTTTCTGGTAAGAAGAGTCACTATTGCGCTCCAAATGCCATACACAGTGCAAATAGCACTCGCGTCTGTTCTCAGCAAGTACAGTGTATCGGACTGAAGAGGAGCTACTGTTCTTGTCAGTTTCCTAAGCAGAGTTGAACTAGATATGGCCCGTGTGTGTAGGAAGCACAGTTATTATGTTCTGAGCAAGCTCACTGTTCTGGCCCTATAGGAAACACAGTAGAGTAGAAGAGTGTTCTTTTATCTAAAGCAGACTGTGTTTCTTGTAAGGTGAGCTCGCGTTTGTTTCCCAGTCCTAAATGGAGTTGAGTCACAGGCAGTTTTTGGTCCTACGAGCAAGAGTTGTTTTCTGGTAAGAAGAGTCACTATTGCGCTCCAAATGCCATACACAGTGCAAATAGCACTCGCGTCTGTTCCCAGCAAGTACAGTGTATTGGACTGAAGAAGAGCTACTGTTCTTCTCAGTTTCCTAAGCAGAGTTGAACTAGATATGGTCCATGTGTTTAAGAAGCACATTTCTTTTGTTCTGAGCAATCTCACTGTTTGGACCCCATAGGAAACACAGTAGAGTAGAAGAGTGCTCTTTTCTCAAAAGCAGAGTGTGTTTCTTGTAAGGCGAGCTAGCGTTTGTTTCCCAGTCCTAAATGGAGTTGAATCACATGCAGTTTGTGGTCCTATGAGCAAGAGTTGTTTTCTGGTAAGGAAAGTCACTATTGTGCTCCCATTGCCATACACAGTGCAAATAGCACTCGCGTCTGTTCCCAGCAAGTACAGTGTATTGGACTGAAGAGCACGTTCTGTTCTTGTCAGTTTCCAAAGCAGAGTTGAACTAGATATGGTCGATGTGTGTAGGAAGCACAGTTCTTTTGTTCTGAGCAAGCTCACTGTTTGGACCCCATAGGAAACACAGTAGAGTAGAAGAGTGCTCTTTTCTCAAAAGCAGAGTGTGTTTCTTGTAAGGCGAGCTAGCGTTTGTTTCCCAGTCCTAAATGGAGTTGAATCCCATGCAGTTTCTGGTCCTACGAGCAAGAGTTCTTTTCTCGTAAGAAGAGTCACTATTGTGCTGCCATTGCCATACACAGGACAAATAGCACTGTTGTCTGTTCCCAGCAAGAACAGTGTATTGGACTGAAGAGGATCTACTGTTCATATCAGGTTCCTAAGCAGAATTGAACTAGATATGGCCGTGTGTGGAGGAAGCACAGTTTTTTTGTTCTGAGCAAGCTCACTGTTCGGACCACATAGGAAACACAGTAGAGTAGAAGAGTGCTCTTTTTCAAAAGCAGACTGTGTTTCTTGTAATGCGAGCTAGCGTTTGTTTCCCAGTCCTAAATGGAGTTGAATCACATGCAGTTTCTGTTCCTACGAGCAAGAGTTGTTTTCTCGTAAGAAGAGTCACTATTGTGCTCCCATTGTTTTACACAGGGCAAATAGCACCGGCGTCTGTTCCCAGCATGTACCGGGTATTGGACTGAGGAGGATCTACTGTTCTTGTCAGGTACCTAAGCAGAATTAAACTAGATACGGCCATGTGTGTAGGAAGCACAGTTCTTTGTTCTGAGCAACTCACTGTTCTTTCCCTATAGGAAACACAGTACAGTAGAAGAGTGCTCTTTTCTCAAAAGCAGAGTGTGTTTCTTGTAAGGCGAGCTAGCATTTGTTTCCCAGTCCTAAATGGAGTTGAATCCCATGCAGTTTCTGGTCCTACGAGCAAGAGTTGTTTTCTGGTAAGGAAAGTCACTATTGTGTTCCCACTGCCATACACAGAGCAAATAGCACTCGCGTCTGTTCCCAGCAAGTACAGTGTATCGGACTGAAGGGGAGCTACTGTTCTTGTCAGTTTCCTAAGCAGAGTTGAACGAGATATAGCCCGTGTGTGTAGGAAGCACAGTTCTCTTGTTCTGAGCAAGCTCACTGTTCTGGCCCTATAGGAAACACAGTAGAGTAGAAGAGTGCTCTTTTCTCTAAAGCAGAGTGTGTTTCTTGTAAGGCGAGCTCGCGTTTGTTTCCCAGTCATAAATGGAGTTGAGTCACAGGCAGTTTTTGTTCCTACGAGCAAGAGTTGTTTTCTGGTAAGAAGAGACACTATTGCGCTCCAAATTCCATACACAGTGCAAATAGCCCTCGCGTCTGTTCCCAGCAAGTACAGTATATTGGACTGAATAGGAGCTACTGTTCTTGTCAGTTTCCTAAGCAGAGTTGAACTAGATATGGTCCATGTGTGTAGGAAGCACAGTTCTTTTGTTCTGAGCAAGCTCACTGTTTGGACACCATTGGAAACACAGTAGAGTAGAAGAGTGCTCTTTTCTCAGAAGCAGAGTGTGTTTCTTGTAAGGCGAGCTGGCTTTTGTTTCTCAGTCGTAAATGGAGTTGAATCACATGCAGTTTCTGGTCCTACGAGCAAGAGTTGTTTTCTGGCAAGAAGAGTCACTATTGTGCTCCCATTGTCATACACAGGGCAAATAGCACTTGCTTCTGTTCCCAGCATGTACAGTGTATTGGACTGAAGAGGATCTACTGTTCTTGTCAGGTTTTTAAGCAGAGTTGAACTAGATATGGCCCGTGTGTGTAGGAAGCACAGTTATTATGTTCTGAGCAAGCTCTCTCTTCTGGCCCAATAGGAAACACAGTAGAGTAGAACAGTGCTCTTTTCTCTAAAGCAGAGTGTGTTTCTTGTAAGGCGAGCTCGCGTTTGTTTCCCAGTCCTAAATGGAGTTGAGTCACATGCAGTTTTTGGTCCTACGAGAAAGAGTTGTTTTCTGGTAAGAAGAGTTACTATTGTGCTCCAAATGCCATACACAGTGCAAATAGCTCTCGCGTCTGTTCCCAGCAAGTACAGTGTATTGGAGTGAAGAGGAGCTACTGTTCTTCTCTGTTTCCTAAGCAGAGTTGAACTAGATATGGTCGGTGTGTAGGAAGCACAGTTAATTTGTTCTGAGCAAGTTCACTGTTCTGGCCCTATAGGAAACACAGTAGAGTAGAAGAGTGCTCTTTTCTCAAAAGCAGAGTGTGTTTCTTGTAAGGCGAGCTAGAGTTTGTTTCCCAGTCCTAAATGGAGTTGAATCACAAGCAGTTTCTGGTTGTATGAGCAAGAGTTGTTTCTGGTAAGAAGAGTCACTATTGTGCTCCAATTGCCATACACAGTGCAAATAGCACTCGCGTCTGTTCTCAGCAAGTACAGTGTATCGGACTGAAGAGGAGCTAATGTTCTTGTCAGTTTCCTAAGCAGAGTTGAACTAGATATGGCCCGTGTGTGTAGGAAGCACAGTTATTATGTTCTGAGCAAGCTCACTGGTCTGGCCCTATAGGAAACACAGTAGAGTAGAAGAGTGCTCTTTTATCTAAAGCAGACTGTGTTTCTTGTAAGGCGAGCTAGCGTTTGTTTCCCAGTCCTAAATGGAGTTGAATCACATGAAGTTTGTGGTCCTATGAGCAAGAGTTGTTTTCTGGTAAGGAAAGTCACTATTGTGCTCCCATTGCCATACACAGTGCAAATAATACTCGCGTCTGTTCCCAGCAAGTACAGTGTATTGGACTGAAGAGCACCTTCTGTTCTTGTCAATTTCCAAAGCAGAGTTGAACTAGATATGGTCGATGTGTGTAGGAAGCACAGTTCTTTTGTTCTTAGCAAGCTCACTGTTTGGACCCCATAGGAAACACAGTAGAGTAGAAGAGTGCTCTTTTCTCAAAAGCAGAGTGTGTTTCTTGTAAGGCGAGCTAGCGTTTGTTTCCCAGTCCTAAATGGAGTTGAATCCCATGCAGTTTCTGGTCCTACGAGCAAGAGTTCTTTTCTCGTAAGAAGAGTCACTATTGTGCTGCCATTGCCATACACAGGACAAATAGCACTGTTGTCTGTTCCCAGCAAGTACAGTGTATTGGACTGAAGAGGATCTACTGTTCATGTCAGGTTCTTAAGCAGAATTGAACTAGATATGGCCGTGTGTGGAGGAAGCACAGTTTTTTTGTTCAGAGCAAGCTCACTGTTCGGACCCCATAGGAAACACAGTAGAGTAGAAGAGTGCTCTTTTTTCAAAAGCAGAGTGTGTTTCTTCTAATGCGAGCTAGCATTTGTTTCCCAGTCCTAAATGGAGTTCAATCACATGCAGTTTCTGTTCCTACGAGCAAGAGTTGTTTTCTCGTAAGAAGAGTCACTATTGTGCTCCCATTGTTTTACACAGGGCAAATAGCACTGGCGTCTATTCCCAGCATGTACCGGGTATTGGACTGAAGAGGATCTACTGTTCTTGTCAGGTTCCTAAGCAGAATTAAACTAGATACGGCCATGTGTGTAGGAAGCACAGTTCTTTGTTCTGAGCAAGCTCACTGTTCTTTCCCTATAGGAAACACAGTAGAGTAGAAGAGTGTTCTTTTCTCAAAAGAAGAGTGTGTTTCTTGTAAGGCGAGCTAGCATTTGTTTCCCAGTCCTAAATGGAGTTGAATCACATGCAGTTTCTGGTCCTACGAGCAAGAGTTGTTTTCTGGTAAGGAAAGTCACTATTGTGTTCCCACTGCCATACACAGTGCAAATAGCACTCGCGTCTGTTCCCAGCAAGTACAGTGTATCGGACTGAAGGGGAGCTACTGTTCTTGTCAGTTTCCTAAGCACAGTTGAACGAGATATAGCCCGTGTGTGTAGGAAGCACAGTTCTCTTGTTCTGAGCAAGCTCACTGTTCTTGCCCTATAGGAAACACAGTAGAGTAGAAGAGTGCTCTTTTCTCTAAAGCAGAGTGTGTTTCTTGTAAGGCGAGCTAGCGTTTGTTTCCCAGTCATAAATGGAATTGAGTCACAGGCAGTTTTTTTTCCTACGAGCAAGAGTTGTTTTCTGGTAAGAAGAGTCACTATTGCGCTCCAAATTCCATACACAGTGCAAATAGCACTCGCGTCTGTTCCCAGCAAGTACAGTGTATTGGACTCAATAGGAGCTACTGTTCTTGTCAGTTTCCTAAGCAGAGTTGAACTAGATATGGTCCATGTGTGTAGGAAGCACAGTTCTTTTGTTCTGAGCAAGCTCACTGTTTGGACCCCATAGGAAACACAGTAGAGTAGAAGAGTGCTCTGTTGCTGGAGAATTTCTCTCCAGCTCCCTCCACCAAGTCCCGCCAGTCTCAGAGCCCACTTATAAAATAAACACACAGACTCTTACATTATTTAAACTACTTGGCCATTAGCTCAGGCCTGTTATTGTTTAGCTCTTACTCTTATATTTAGCCCATTTCTATTAATCTTTACTTTGCCACATGGCTCATGGCTTACTGGTACCTTACATCTTCCTTGTCCTGATGGCGGCTGGCAGTGTCTCTCTCTCAGCCTTCCACTTCCCCGCTTTATTCTCCTCCTTGCCCCGCCTACACTTCCTGCCTAGCCAACGGCTAATCAGTGTTTTATTGATTAATTAGCAACACATTTGCCATACATCCCACAGCACTTCCCCCTTTTTTTTTTTCAAAAAGGAAAGTTTTAACCTTAACAAAGTAAAATTTCATATAATTTGGCAATTTGGGCGTAGCTTCTCTTACTACTGCCTGCTGGAAGGGGACGCTTTATCTTGTGGGGAAACAAAAAAAATTTAGAATTATGGAATAGTCCATGAGGCTGTATCGTATGAGCCAGATGCCTTTAAACCATTCTGGATGTTGGATCATCTGGGCCATGGTGTCATAGGAGACCTTCAGGGGGTCTTGGCTGGTCAAACCTGATGTATCTTAATCTTGAACAAATCCATAGCCTCTGGCTTTCTGTGGAAACAAAAGAGACTCTTTTCCAAAGCAACATATCCTTACATCCAAATTTTGAAGTCAAGGTATCTTTAAAATATACATTTTGGCATAACTCTACAGCTTTTACAATCAAATGTTTTTCTGCAGTTAAAAGTCCCAACGACAACACACTCCAGATTCTCTGTGTAATATCCATTTTTACGTGGCTTATTTTTTATACTACCTTTACTGTCTCTTTAATGACTTTATTTTTTAAAACTATGTATTTGTTTCTATAACTCTATATATCACCTTTTTTGTCTCTTTCAAGCCTACGTATCTTTTACACACATTGTAAACTATTACATCTGAATCTGTCTTATTGTGAATCTATTGCTTTAAACTGCAGCAGCTGTGGCTGCTGGCTCCGCCCACCTCAGCTTCCCAATATGGCTACGTTTTCCGCGAGCTCTGGGAGCCATCAACTCTCAGAAATAGTGGGTCTCTGCTTCTATCAAAGCAGCGTGTAGCCCAGAAATCTCTTTTTTTTTGTTTTGTTTTGTTTTGTACTAGCAAAGGCTAAATCCACCACACAGCTTAATGTGCCACTTGCAGAGGCCTCATTCGCGCCATACTGCAGGTCAAGCATGCACGCCAGGAACCCGCCATAGTAGCTCAAACACGCAGGCTGCCACTAGCTTGAAAGAGACAACTAGGAGCTGTTTTTAGCTCCGTTTTAGAATCTTTTTTCTCAGTTTTTAGGTGGAAACTCTTGCCAACACATTGGACGCCATTTGTTGCTGGAGAAATTCTCTCCAGCTCCCACCACCAAGTCCCGCCAGTCTCAGAGCCCACTTATAAAATAAACACAAAGACTCTTACATTATTTAAACTGCTTGGCCATTAGCTAAGGCCTGTTATTGTCTAGCTCTTACTCTTATATTTAGCCGATTTCTATTAATTTTTACTTTGCCACATGGCTCATGGCTTACTGGTACCTTACATCTTCCTTGTCCTGATGGCGGCTGGCAGTGTCTCTCTCTCAGCCTTCCACTTCCCCGCTTTATTCTCCTCCTTGCCCCGCCTACACTTCCTGCCTAGCCAACGGCCAATCAGTGTTTTATTGATTAATTAGCAACACATTTGCCATACATCCAACAGCAGTGCTCTTTTCTCAAAAGCAGAGTGTATTTCTTGTAAGGCGAGCTAGCGTTTGTTTCCCAGTCCTATATGGAGTTGAATCACATGCAGTTTCTGGTCCTAGGAGCAAGAGTTGTTTTCTGGTAAGAAGAGTCACTATTGTGCTCCCATTGTCATACACAGGGCAAATAGTACTGGTGTCTGTTCCCAGCATGTACAGTGTATTGGACTGAAGAGGATCTACTGTTCTTGTCAGTTTCCTAAGCAGAATTGAATAGATATGGCCCATGTGTGCAGGAAGCACAGTTCTTTTGTTCTGAGGAAGCTCACTGTTCTGGCCCTATAGGAAACACAGTATATTAGAAGAATGCTCTTTTCTCAAAAGCAGAGTGTTTTTCTTGTAAGGCGAGCTAGCGTTTGTTTCCCAGTCCTAAAAGGAGTTGAATCACATGCAGTTTCCATTCCTACGAGCAAGAGTTGTTTTCTGGTAAGAAAAGTCACTATTGTGCTCCCATTGCCATACACAGTGCAAATAGCACTTGCATCTGTTCCCAGCAAGTACAGTGTATTGGACTGAAGAGGAACTACTGTTCATGTCAGTTTCCTAAGCAGAGGTGAACTAGATATGGCCCGTGTGTGTGGAAAGCACAGTTCTTTTGTTCTGAGCAAGCTCACTTTTCGGACCCCATAGGAAACACAGTAGAGTAGAAGAGTGCTCTTTTCTCAAAAGCAGTGTGTGTTTCATGTAAGGCGAGCTAGCATTTGTTTCCCAGTCCTAAATGGAGTTGAATCCCATGCAGTTTCTGGTCCTATGAGCAAGAGTTGTTTTCTGGTAAGGAAAGTCACTATTGCGCTCTCATTGACATACACAGTGCAAATAGCACTCGCGTGTGTTCCCAGGTATTACAGTGTATCAGAATGAAGAGGAGCTACTGTTCTTGTTAGTTTCCTAAGCAGAGTTGAACTAGATATGGCCCGTGTGTGTAGGAAGCACAGTTCTTTTGTTCTCAGCAAGCTCACTGTTCTGGCCCTATAGGAAGCACTTTAGAGTAGAAGAGTGCTCTTTTCTCAAAAGCAGAGTGTGTTTCTTGTAAGGTGAGCTAGCGTTTGTTTCCCAGTCCTAAATGGAGTTGAATCCCATGCAGTTTCTGGTCCTACGAGCAAGAGATCTTTTCTCGTAAGAAGAGTCACTATTGTGCTGCCATTGCCATACACAGGACAAATAGCACTGTTGTCTGTTCCCAGCAAGTACAGTGTATTGGACTTAAGAGGATCTACTGTTCATGTCAGGTTCCTAAGCAGAATTGAACTAGATATGGCCGTGTGTGGAGGAAGCACAGTTTTTTTGTTCTGAGCAAGCTCACTCTTTGGACCACATAGGAAACACTGTAGAGTAGAAGAGTGCTCTTTTCTCTAAAGTAGAGTGTTTTTCTTGTAAGGTGAGCTCGCGTTTGTTTCCCAGTTCTAAATGGAGTTGAGTCACATGCAGTTTATGGTCCTATGAGAAAGAGTTGTTTTCTGGTAAGAAGAGACACTATTGCTCTCCAATTGCCATAAACAGTGCAAATAGTACTCGCGTCTGTTCCCTCAAGTACAGTGTATTGGACTGACTAGGAGCTACTGTTCTTGTCAGTTTCCTCAGCAGAGTTGAACTAGATATGATCCGTGTGTGTAGGAAGCACAGTTCTTTTGTTCTGAGCAAGCTCACTGTTTGGACCCCATTGGAAACACAGTAGAGTAGAAGAGTGCTCTTTTCTCAAAAGCAGAGTGTGTTTTTGTAAGGCGAGCTAGCGTTTGTTTCCCAGTCCTAAATGGAGTTGAATCACATGCAGTTTCTGGTCCTACGAGCAAGAGTTGTTTTCTGGCAAGAAGAGTCACTATTGCGCTCCAATTGTCATACACAGGGCAAATAGCACTGGCGTCGGTTCCCAGCATGTACAGTGTATTGGACTGAAGAGGATCTACTGTTCTTGTCAGGTTCCTAAGAAGAGTTGAACTAGATATGGCCGTGTGTGGGGGAAGCACAGTTTTTTTGTTCTCAGCAAGCTCACTGTTCTGGCCCTATAGGAAACACTTTATAGTAGAAGAGTGCTCTTTTCTCTAAAGCAGAGTGTGTTTCTTGTAAGGCGAGCTAGCGTTTGTTTCCCAGTCCTAAATGGAGTTGAATCCCATGCAGTTTCTGGTCCTACGAGCAAGAGATCTTTTCTCGTAAGAAGACTCACTATTGTGCTGCCATTGCCATACACAGGGCAAATAGTACTT
Organism: Peromyscus eremicus; assembly: GCF_949786415.1. Lineage (NCBI taxonomy): Eukaryota > Metazoa > Chordata > Mammalia > Rodentia > Cricetidae > Peromyscus > Peromyscus eremicus. The sequence continues at coordinate 45,374 of NW_026736715.1, read as the reverse complement.
GGGTCTGTTCCCAGCAAGTACAGTGTATTGGACTGAAGAGGATCTACTGTTCATGTCAGGTTCCTAAGCAGAATTGAACTAGATATGGCCGTGTGTGGGGGAAGCACAGTTTTTTTGTTCTGAGCAAGCTCACTGTTCGGACCACATAGGAAACACAGTAGAGTAGAAGAGTGCTCTTTTGTCAAAAGCAGAGTGTGTTTTTGTAAGGCGAGCTAGCGTTTGTTTCCCAGTCCTAAATGGTGTTGAATCACATGAAGTTTCTGGTCCTACGAGCAAGAATTGTTTTCTGGCAAGAAGAGTCACTATTGCGCTCCAATTGTCATACACAGGGCAAATAGCACTGGCGTCGGTTCCCAGCATGTACAGTGTATTGGACTGAAGAGGATCTACTGTTCTTGTCAGGTTCCTAAGAAGAGTTGAACTAGATATGGCCGTGTGTGCAGGAAGCACAGTTCTTTTGTTCTGAGCAAGCTCACTGTTCTGGCCCTATAGGAAACACAGTAGAGTAGAAGAGTGCTCTTTTCTCTAAAGCAGAGTGTGTTTCATGTAAGGCGAGCTAGCGTTTGTTTTCCAGTCCTAAATGGAGTTGAGTCACATGAAGTTTTTGGTCCCACGAGCAAGAGTTGTTTTCTGGTAAGAAGAGTCACTATTGCGCTCCTATTGCCATACACAGTGCAAATAGCACTAGCGTCTGTTCCCAGCAAGTACAGTGTATTGGACTGAAGAGGAGCTACTGTTCTTGTCAGTTTCCAAAGCATAGTTGAACTAGATATGGTCCGTGTGTGTAGGAAGCACAGTTCTTTTGTTCTCAGCAAGCTCACTGTTCTGGCCCTATAGGAAACACAGTAGAGGAGAACAGTGCTCTTTCCTCAAAAGCAGAGTGTGTTTCTTGTAAGGCGAGCTAGCGGTTGTTTCCCAGTCCTAAATGGAGATAAATCACATGCAGTTACTGGTCCTACGAGCAAGAGTTGTTTTCTGGTAAGGAAAGTCACTATTGCGCTCCCATTACCATACATAGTGCAAATAGCACTCGTTCCGTTCCCAGCAAGTACAGTGTATCGGACTGAAGAGGAGCTACTGTTCTTGTCAGTTTCCTAAGCAGAGTTGAACTAGATATGGCCCTTGTGAAGGAAGCACAGTTCTTTTGTTCTGATCAAGCTCACTGTTCTGGCCCTATAGGAAACACAGAAGAGTAGAAGAGTGCTCTTTTCTCAAAAGCAGAGTGTTTTTCTTGTAAGGCGAGCTAGCGTTTGTTTCCCAGTCTTAAATGGAGTTGAATCACATGCAGTTTCTGGTCCTATGAGCAAGAGTTGTTTTCTGGTAAGAAGAGTCACTATTGTGCTCCCATTGTCATACACAGGGCAAATAGTACTGGCGTCTGTTCCCAGCAAGTACAGTGTATTGGACTGAAGAGGATCTACTGATCTTGTCAGTTTCCTAAGCAGAATTGAATAGATATGGCCCATGTGTGCAGGAAGCACAGTTCTTTTGTTCTGAGGAAGCTCACTGTTCTGGCCCTATAGGAAACACAGTATATTAGAAGAATGCTCTTTTCTCAAAAGCAGAGTGTTTTTCTTGGAAGGTGAGCTAGCGTTTCTTTCCCAGTCCTAAATGGAGTTGAGACACATGCAGTTTTTGGTCCTATGAACAAGAGTTTTTTTCTGGTAAGAAGAGTCACTATTGCACTCCCATTGCCATACACAGTGCAAATAGCACTTTCATCTGTTCCCAGCAAGTACAGTGTATTGGACTGAAGAGGATCTACTGTTCATGTCAGTTTCCTAAGCAGAGTTGAACTAGATATGGCCCGTGTGTGTAGGAAGCACAGTTCTTTTGTTCTGAGCAAGCTCACTTTTCGGACCCCATAGGAAACACAGTAGAGTAGAAGAGTGCTCTTTTCTCAAAAGCAGTGTGTGTTTCATGTAAGGCGAGCTAGCATTTGTTTCCCAGTCCTAAATGGAGTTGAATCACATGCAGTTTCTGGTCCTATGAGCAAGAGTTGTTTACTGGTAAGGAAAGTCACTATTGCGCTCTCATTGACATACACAGTGCAAATAGCTCTCGCGTGTGTTCCCAGCTATTACAGTGTATCGGACTGAAGAGGAGCTACTGTTCTTGTTAGTTTCCTAAGCAGAGTTGAACTAGATATGTCCCGTGTGAAGGAAGCACAGTTCTTTTGTTCTGATCAAGCTTACTGTTCTGCCCCTATAGGAAACACAGAAGAGTAGAAGAGTGCTCTTTTATCAAAAGCAGAGTGTGTTTCTTGTAAGGCGAGCTAGTGTTTGTTTCCCAGTCCTAAATGGAGTTGAATCCCATGCAGTTTCTGGTCCTACGAGCAAGAGATCTTTTCTCGTAAGAAGAGTCACTATTGTGCTGCCATTGCCATACACAGGGCAAATAGTACTGGCGTCTGTTCCCAGCAAGTACAGTGTATTGGACTGAAGAGGATCTACTGTTCATGTCAGGTTCCTAAGCAGAATTGAACTAGATATGGCCATGTGTGGGGGAAGCACAGTTTTTTTGTTCTGAGCAAGCTCACTGTTCGGACCACATAGGAAACACAGTAGAGTAGAAGAGTGATCTTTTCTCTAAAGCAGAGTGTGTTTCTTGTAAGGCGAGCTCGCGTTTGTTTCCCAGTCCTAAATGGAGTTGAATCACATGCAGTTTCTGGTCCTACGAGCAAGAGTTGTTTTCTGGTAAGGAAAGTCACTATTGTGTTCCCACTGCCATACACAGTGCAAATAGCACTTGCGTCTGTTCCCAGCAAGCACAGTGTATCGGACTGAAGAGGAGCTACTGTGCTTGTCAGTTTCCTAAGCAGAGTTGAACGAGATAGGGCCCGTGTGTGTAGGAAGCACAGTTCTCTTGTTCTGAGCAAGCTCACTGTTCTGGCCCTATAGGAAACACAGTAGAGAAGAAGAGTGCTCTTTTCTCTAAAGCAGAGTGTGTTTCTTGTAAGGCGAGCCAGCGTTTGTTTCCTAGTCCTAAATGGAGTTGAATCACATGCAGTTTTTGGTCCTACGAGCAAGAGTTGTTTTCTGGTAAGAAGAGTCACTATTGCGCTCCAAATTCCACACACAGTGCAAATAGAACTCGCGTATTTTCCCAGCAAGTACAGTGTATTGGACTGAATAGGAGCTACTGTTCTTGTCAGTTTCCTAAGCAGAGTTGAACTAGATATGATCCATGTGTGTAGGAAGCACAGTTCTTTTGTTCTGAGCAAGCTCACTCTTTGGACCCCAAAGAAACACAGTAGAGTAGAAGAGTGCTCTTTTCTCGAAAGCAGAGTGTTTTTCTTGTAAGGTGAGTTCGTGTTTGTTTCCCAGTCCTAAATGGAGTTGAGTCACATGCAGTTTTTGGTCCTATGAGAAAGAGTTGTTTTCTAGAAAGAAGAGACACTATTGCTCTCCAATCGCCATAAACATTGCAAATAGTACTTGGGTCTGTTCCCTTCAAGTACAGTGTATTGGACTGATTAGGAGCTACTGTTCTTGTCAGTTTCCTCAGCAGAGTTGAACTAGATATGATCCGTGTGTGTAGGAAGCACAGTTCTTTTGTTCTGAGCAAGCTCACTGTTTGGACCCCATTGGAAACACAGTAGAGTAGAAGAGTGCTCTTTTCTCAAAAGCAGAGTGTGTTTTTGTAAGGCGAGCTAGTGTTTGTTTCCCAGTCCTAAATGGAGTTGAATCACATGCAGTTTCTGGTCCTACGAGCAAGAGCTGTTTTCTGGCAAGAAGAGTCACTATTTCGCTCCAATTGTCATACACAGGGCAAATAGCACTGGCGTCGGTTCCCAGCATGTACAGTGTATTGGACTGAAGAGAATCTACTGTTCTTGTCAGGTTCCTAAGAAGAGTTGAACTAGATATGGCCATGTGTGCAGGAAGCACAGTTCTTTTGTTCTGAGCAGGCTCACTGTTCTGGCCCTATAGAAAACACAGTAGAGTAGAAGAGTGCTCTTTTCTCTAAAACAGAGTGTGTTTCTTGTAAGGCGAGCTAGCGTTTATTTTCCAGTCCTAAATGGAGTTGAGTCACATGCAGTTTTTGGTCCCACGAGCAAGAGTTGTTTTCTGGTAAGAAGAGTCACTATTGCGCTCCTATTGCCATACACAGTGCAAATAGCACTAGCGTCTGTTCCCAGCAAGTACAGTGTATTGGACTGAATAGGAGCTACTGTTCTTGTCAGTTTCCAAAGCATAGTTGAACTAGATATGGTCCGTGTGTGTAGGAAGCACAGTTCTTTTGTTCTCAGCAAGCTCACTGTTCTGGCCCTATAGGAAACACAGTAGAGTAGAACAGTGCTCTTTTCTCAAAAGCAGAGTGTGTTTCTTGTAAGGCGAGCTAGCGGTTGTTTCCCAGTCCTAAATGGAGTTAAATCACATGCAGTTACTGGTCCTACGAGCAAGAGTTGTTTTCTGGTAAGGAAAGTCACTATTGCGCTCCCATTACCATACATAGTGCAAATAGCACTCGTTCCGTTCCCAGCAAGTACAGTGTATCGGACTGAAGAGGAGCTACTGTTCTTGTCAGTTTCCTAAGCAGAGTTGAACTAGATATGGCCCGTGTGAAGGAAGCACAGTTCTTTTGTTCTGATCAAGCTCACTGTTCTGGCCCTATAGGAAACACAGAAGAGTAGAAGAATGCTCTTTTCTCAAAAGCAGAGTGTTTTTCTTGTAAGGCGAGCTAGCGTTTGTTTCCCAGTCCTAAATGGAGTTGAGTCACATGCAGTTTCTGGTCCTAGGAACAAGAGTTGTTTTCTGGTAAGAAGAGTCACTATTGCGCTCCCATTGTCATACACTGGGCAAATAGTACTGGCGTCTGTTCCCAGCATGTACAGTGTATTGGACTGAAGAGGATCTACTGTTCTTGTCAGTTTCCTAAGCAGAATTGAATAGATATGGCCCCTGTGTGCAGGAAGCACAGTTCTTTTGTTCTGAGGAAGCTCACTCATCTGACCCTATAGGAAACACAGTATAGTAGAAGAATGCTCTTTTGTCAAAAGCAAAGAGTTTTTCTTGTAAGGCGAGCTAGCGTTTCTTTCCCAGTCCTAAATGGAGTTGAGTCACATGCAGTTTTTGGTCCTATGAGCAAGAGTTTTTTTCTGGTAAGAAGAGTCACTATTGCACTCTCATTGCCATACACAGTGCAAATAGCACATGCATCTGTTTCCAGCAAGTACAGTGTATTGGACTGAAGAGGATCTACTGTTCTTGTCAGTTTTTTAAGCAGAGTTGAACTAGATATGGCCCGTGTGTGTAGGAAGCACAGTTCTTTTGTTCTGAATAAGCTCACTGTTCGGACCCCATAGGAAACTCAGTAGAGTAGAAGAGTGCTCTTTTCTCAAAAGCAGAGTGTGTTTCATGTTAGGCGAGCTAGCATTTGTTTCCCAGTCCTAAATGGAGTTGAATCACATGCAGTTTCTGGTCCTACGAGCAAGAGTTGTTTTCTGGTAAGAAGAGTCACTATTGTTCTCCCATTCTCATACACAGGGCAAATAGCACTCGCGTCTCTTCCCAGCAAGTACAGTGTATTGGACTGAAGAGAATCTACTATTCTTGTCAGTTTCCTAAGCAGAATTAAACTAGATATGACCGTGTGTGTAGGAAGCACAGTTCTTTTGTTCTGAGCAAGCTCACTGTTTTGGTCCTATAGGAAACACAGTTGAGAAGAAGAGTGCTCTTTTCTCAAAAGCAGAGTGTGTTTCTTGTAAGGCGATCTCGTGTTTGTTTCCCAGTCCTAAATGGAGTTGCGTAACATGCAGTTTTTGGTCCTACGAGCAAGAGTTGTTTTCTGGTAAGAAGAGTCACTATTGCGCTCTAATTGCCATACACAGTGCAAATAGCACTCGCGTCTGTTCCCCGCAAGTACAGTGTATTGGGCTGAATAGGAGCTACTGTTCTTGTCAGTTTCCTAAGCAGAGTTGAACTAGATATGGTCCATGTGTGTAGGAAGCACAGTTCTTTTGTTCTCAGCAAGCTCACTGTTCTGGCCCTATACAAACACTGTAGAGTAGAAGAGTGCTCTTTTCTCAAAAGCAGAGTGTGTTTCTTGTAAAACGAGCTATCGTTTGTTTCCCCTTCCTAAATGGAGTTGAATCACATGCAGTTTCTGGTCCTATGAGCAAGAGATGTTTTCTGGTAAGAAGAGTCACTATTGTGCTCCCATTGTCATACACAGGGCAAATAGCGCTGGCGTCTGTTCCCAGCATGTACAGTGTATTAGACTGAAGAGGATCTACTGTTCTTGTCAGTTTTCTAAGCAGAGTTGAACTAGATATGGCCGTGTGTGTAGGAAGCACAGTTCTTTTGTTCTGAGCAAGCTCACTGTTCTGGCCCTATAGGAAACACAGTAGAGTAGAAGAGTGCTCTTTTCTCTAAAGCAGAGTGTGTTTCTTGTAAGGCGAGCTCGCGTTTGTTTCCCAGTCCTAAATGGAGTTGAGTCACATGCAGTTTTTGGTCCTACGAGCAAGAGTTGTTTTCTGGTAAGAAGAGTCACTATTTCGCTCCAATTGCCATACACAGTGCAAATAGCACTCGCGTCTGTTCCCAGCAAGTACAGTGTATTGGACTGAAGAGGAGCTACTGTTCTTGTTAGTTTCCAAAGCATAGTTGAACTATATATGGTCCGTTTGTGTAGGAAGCACAGTTCTTTTGTTCTGAGCAAGCTCACTGTTCGGACCACATAGGAAACACAGTAGAGTAGAAGAGTGATCTTTTCTCTAAAGCAGAGTGTGTTTCTTGTAAGGCGAGCTCGCGTTTGTTTCCCAGTCCTAAATGGAGTTGAGTCACATGCAGTTTCTGGTCCTACGAGCAAGAGTTGTTTTCTGGTAAGGAAAGTCAGTATTGTGTTCCCAGTGCCATACAGAGTGCAAATAGCACTCGCGTCTGTTCCCAGCAAGTACAGTGTATCGGACTGAAGAGGAGCTACTGTTCTTGTCAGTTTCCTAAGCAGAGTTGAACGAGATAGGGCCTGTGTGTGTAGGAAGCACAGTTCTCTTGTTCTGAGCAAGTTCACTGTTCTGGCCCTATAGGAAACACAGTAGAGAACAAGTGTGCTCTTTTCTCTAAAGCAGAGTGTGTTTCTTGTAAGGCGAGCTAGCGTTTGTTTCCTAGTCCTAAATGGAGTTGAATCACATGCAGTTTTTGGTCCTAGGAGCAAGAGTTGTTTTCTGGTAAGAAGAGTCACTATTGCGCTGCAAATTCCATACACAGTGCAAATAGAACTCGCGTCATTTCCCAGCAAGTACAGTGTATTGGACTGAATAGGAGCTACTGTTCTTGTCAGTTTCCTAAGCAGAGTTGAACTAGATATGATCCATGTGTGTAGGAAGCACAGTTCTTTTGTTCTGAGCAAGCTCACTCTTTGGACCCCAAAGAAACACAGTAGAGTAGAAGAGTGTTCTTTTCTCTAAAGCAGAGTGTTTTTCTTGTAATCTGAGTTCGTGTTTGTTTCCCAGTCCTAAATGGAGTTGAGTCACATGCAGTTTTTGGTCCTATGAGAAAGAGTTGTTTTCTGGTAAGAAGAGACACTATTGCTCTCCAATCGCCATAAACAGTGCAAATAGTACTCGGCTCTGTTCCCTTCAAGTACAGTGTATTGGACTGATTAGGAGCTACTGTTCTTGTCAGTTTCCTCAGCAGAGTTGAACTAGATATGATCCGTGTGTGTAGGAAGCACAGTTCTTTTGTTCTGAGCAAGCTCACTGTTTGGACCCAATTGGAAACACAGTAGAGTAGAAGAGTGCTCTTTTCTCAAAAGCAGAGTGTGTTTCTTGTAAGGCGAGCTAGCGTTTGTTTTCTAGTCCTAAATGGAGTTTAATCACATGCAGTTTTTGGTCCTACGAGCAAGAGTTGTTTTCTGGTAAGAAGAGTCACTATTGCGCTGCCATTGCCATACACAAGACAAATAGCACTGGCGTCTGTTCCCAGCAAGTACAGTGTATTGGACTGAAGAGGATCTACTGTTCTTGTTAGGTTTATAAGCAGAATTGAACTAGATATGGCCATGTGTGTAGGAAGCACATTTTTTTTTTCTGAGCAAGCTAACTTTTCGGACCCCATAGGAAACACAATAGAGTAGAAGAGTGCTCTTTTCTCTAAAGCATATTGTGTTTCTTGTAAGGCGAGCTAGCATTTGTTTCCCAGTCCTAAATGGAGTTGAATCACATGCAGTTTCTGGTCTTATGAGCAAGAGTAGTTTTCTGGTAAGGAAAGTCACTATTGTGCTCCCATTGCCGTACACAGTGCAAATAGCACTCCCATCTGTTCCCAGCAAGTACAGTGTATTGGACTGAAGAGGAGCTACTGTTCTTGTCAGTTTCCTAAGCAGAGTTGAACTAGATATGGCCCGTGTGTGTAGGAAGCACACTTCTTTTGTTCTGTGCAAGCTCACTGTTCGGACCCCATAGGAAACACAGTAGAGTAGAAGAGTGCTCTTTTCTCAAAAGCAGAGTGTGTTTCATTTAAGGCAAGCTAGCGTTTCTTTCCCAGTCCTAAATGGAGTTGAATCACATGCAGTTTCTGGTCCTACGAGCAAGAGTTGTTTTCTGGTAAGGAAAGTCACTATTGCGCTCCCATTGCCATACATAGTGCAAATAGCACTCGGTCCGTTCCCAGCAAGTACAGTGCATCGGACTGAAGAGGAGCTACTGTTCTTGTCAGTTTCCTAAGCAGAGTTGAACTAGATATGGTCCGTGTGTAGGAAGCAAAGTTTTCTCTTCTGAGCAAGCTCACTGTTTGGACCCCATAGGAAACACAGTAGAGTAGAAGAGTGCTCTGTTCTCGAATGCAGAATGTGTTTCTTGTAAGGCGAGCTAGTGTTTGTTTCCGAGTCCTAAATGGAGTTGAATCACATGCAGTTTTGGGTCCTAAGAGCAAGAGTTGTTTTCTGGTAAGAAGAGTCACTATTGCACTCCCATTGCCATACACAGTGCAAATAGCACTTGCATCTGTTCCCAGCAAGTACAGTGTATTGGACTGAAGAGGATCTACTGTTCTTGTCTGTTTCCTAAGCAGAGTTGAACTAGATATGGCCCGTGTGTGTAGGAAGCACAGTTCTTTTGTTCTGAGCAAGCTCACTGTTCGGATCCCATAGGAGACTCAGTAGAGTAGAAGAGTACTCTTTTCTCAAAAGCAGAGTGTGTTTCATGTAAGGCGAGCTAGCATTTGTTTCCCAGTCCTAAATGGAGTTGAATCACATGCAGTTTCTGGTCCTACGAGCAAGAGTTGTTTTCTGGTAAGAAGAGTCCCTATTGCGCTCCCATTGTCATACAAAGAGCAAATAGTCCTGGCGTCTTTCCTAGCATGTACAGTGAATTGGACTGAAGAGGAGCTACTGTTCTTGTCAGTTTCCTAAGCAGAGTTGAACTAGATATGGCCCGTGTGTGTAGGAAGCACAGTTCATTTGTTCTGAGCAAGCTCACTGTTCCCACCCATAGGAAACACAGTAGAGTAGAAGAGTGCTCTTTTCTCAAAAGCAGAGTGTGTTTCATGTAAGGCGAGCTAGCATTTGTTTCCCAGTCCTAAATGGAGTTGAATCACATGCAGTTTCTGACCTACGAGCAAGAGTTGTTTTCTGGTAACAAAAGTCACTATTGCGCTCCCATTGCCATACACAGTGCAAATAGCACTCGCGTGTGTTCCCAGCTAGTACAGGATATCGTACTGAAGAGGAGCTACTGTTTTTGTCAGTTTCTTCAGCAGAGTTGAACTAGATATGGCCCGTGTGTGTAGGAAGCACAGCTTTTTTTTTCTGAGCAAGATCACTGTTCTGGCCCTATAGGAAACACTTTAGAGTATAAGAGGGCTCTTTTCTCAAAAGCAGAGTGTGTTTCTTGTAATGCGAGCTAGCGTTTGTTTCCCAGTCCTAAATGGAGTTGAATCTCATGCAGTTTCTGGTCCTACGAGCAAGAGTTGTTTTCTGGTAAGAAGAGTCACTATTGTGCTCCCATTGCCATACACAGTGCAAATAGCACTCGCGTCTGTTCCCAGCAAGTACAGTGTATCGGACTGAAGAGTAGCTACTGTTGTTGTCAGTTTCCTAAACAGAGTTGAACGAGATATGGCCCGTGTGTGTAGGAAGCTCAGTTCTTTTGTTCTGAGCAAGCTCACTTTTTTGACCTCATAGGAAACACAGTAGAGTAGAAGAGTGCTCTTTTCTCAAATTCAGGGTGTGTTTCTTGTAAGGTGAGCTAGTGTTTGTTTCCCATTTTTAAATGGAGTTGAATCACATGCAGTTTCTGGTCCTACGAGCAAGAGTTGTTTTCTGGTAAGGAAAGTCACTATTGAGCTCCCATTGCCATACACAGTGCAAATAGCACTCGCGTCGGTTCCCAGCAATTACATTGTATTGGACTGAAGAGGAGCTACTGTTCTTGTCAGTTTCCTAAGCAGAGTTGAACTAGATATGGTCCGTGTGTAGGAAGCAATCTTTTCTGTTCTGAGCAAGCTCACTGTTTGTACCCCATAGGAAACACAGTAGAGTAGAAGAGTGCTCTTTTCTCAAATGCAGAATGTGTTTCTTGTAAGGCGATCTAGTGTTTGTTTCCCAGTCCTAAATGGAGTTGAATCACATGCAGTTTTGGGTCCTACGAGCAAGAGTTGTTTTCTGGTAAGAAGAGTCACTATTGCACTGCCATTGCCATACAAAAGACAATTAGCACTGGCGTCTGTTCCCAGCAAGTACAGTGTATTGGACTGAAGAGGATCTACTGTTCTTGTCAGGTTTATAAGCAGAATTGAACTAGATATGGCCGTGTGTGTAGGAAGCACAGTTTTTTTGTTCTGAGCAAGCTCACTGTTCGGACCCCATAGGAAAACAGTAGAGTAGAGGAGTGCTCTTTTCTCTAAAGCAGAGTGTGTTTCTTGTAAGGCGAGCTAGCATTTGTTTCCCAGTCCTAATGGAGTTGAATCACATGCAGTTTCTGGTCCTACGAGCAAGAGTTGTTTTATGGTAAGAATAGTCACTATTGCGCTGCCATTGCCATACACAGGACAAATAGCACTGGCGTCTGTTCCCCGCAAGTACAGTGTATTGGACTGAATGGGATCTACTGTTCTTGTCAGGTTCCTAAACAGAATTGAACTAGATATGGCCGTGTGTGTAGGAAGCACAGTTCTTTTGTTCTGAGCAAGCTCACTGTTCTGGCCCTACAGGAAACACAGTAGAGTAGAAGAGTGCTCTTTTCTCAAAAGCAGAGTGTATTTCTTGTAAGGCGAGCTAGCGTTTGTTTCCCAGTCCTAAATGGAGTTGAGTCACATGCAGTTTCTGGTCCTAGGAACAAGAGTTGTTTTCTGGTAAGAAGAGTCACTATTGCGCTCCCATTGTCATACACTGGGCAAATAGTACTGGCGTCTGTTCCCAGCATGTACAGTGTATTGGACTGAAGAGGATCTACTGTTCTTGTCAGTTTCCTAAGCAGAATTGAATAGATATGGCCCCTGTGTGCAGGAAGCACAGTTCTTTTGTTCTGAGGAAGCTCACTCATCTGGCCCTATAGGAAACACAGTATAGTAGAAGAATGCTCTTTTGTCAAAAGCAAAGAGTTTTTCTTGTAAGGCGAGCTAGCGTTTCTTTCCCAGTCCTAAATGGAGTTGAGTCACATGCAGTTTTTGGTCCTATGAGCAAGAGTTTTTTTCTGGTAAGAAGAGTCACTATTGCACTCTCATTGCCATACACAGTGCAAATAGCACATGCATCTGTTTCCAGCAAGTACAGTGTATTGGACTGAAGAGGATCTACTGTTCTTGTCAGTTTTTTAAGCAGAGTTGAACTAGATATGGCCCGTGTGTGTAGGAAGCACAGTTCTTTTGTTCTGAATAAGCTCACTGTTCGGACCCCATAGGAAACTCAGTAGAATAGAAGAGTGCTCTTTTCTCAAAAGCAGAGTGTGTTTCATGTTAGGCGAGCTAGCATTTGTTTCCCAGTCCTAAATGGAGTTGAATCACATGCAGTTTCTGGTCCTACGAGCAAGAGTTGTTTTCTGGTAAGAAGAGTCACTATTGTTCTCCCATTCTCATACACAGGGCAAATAGCACTCGCGTCTCTTCCCAGCAAGTACAGTGTATTGGACTGAAGAGAATCTACTATTCTTGTCAGTTTCCTAAGCAGAATTAAACTAGATATGACCGTGTGTGTAGGAAGCACAGTTCTTTTGTTCTGAGCAAGCTCACTGTTTTGGTCCTATAGGAAACACAGTTGAGAAGAAGAGTGCTCTTTTCTCAAAAGCAGAGTGTGTTTCTTGTAAGACGATCTCGTGTTTGTTTCCCAGTCCTAAATGGAGTTGCGTAACATGCAGTTTTTGGTCCTACGAGCAAGAGTTGTTTTCTGGTAAGAAGAGTCACTATTGCGCTCTAATTGCCATACACAGTGCAAATAGCACTCGCGTCTGTTCCCCGCAAGTACAGTGTATTGGGCTGAATAGGAGCTACTGTTCTTGTCAGTTTCCTAAGCAGAGTTGAACTAGATATGGTCCATGTGTGTAGGAAGCACAGTTCTTTTGTTCTCAGCAAGCTCACTGTTCTGGCCCTATACAAACACTGTAGAGTAGAAGAGTGCTCTTTTCTCAAAAGCAGAGTGTGTTTCTTGTAAAACGAGCTATCGTTTGTTTCCCCTTCCTAAATGGAGTTGAATCACATGCAGTTTCTGGTCCTATGAGCAAGAGATGTTTTCTGGTAAGAAGAGTCACTATTGTGCTCCCATTGTCATACACAGGGCAAATAGCGCTGGCGTCTGTTCCCAGCATGTACAGTGTATCGGACTGAAGAGGATCTACTGTTCTTGTCAGTTTTCTAAGCAGAGTTGAACTAGATATGGCCGTGTGTGTAGGAAGCACAGTTCTTTTGTTCTGAGCAAGCTCACTGTTCTGGCCCTATAGGAAACACAGTAGAGTAGAAGAGTGCTCTTTTCTCTAAAGCAGAGTGTGTTTCTTGTAAGGCGAGCTCGCATTTGTTTCCCAGTCCTAAATGGAGTTGAGTCACATGCAGTTTTTGGTCCTACGAGCAAGAGTTGTTTTCTGGTAAGAAGAGTCACTATTTCGCTCCAATTGCCATACACAGTGCAAATAGCACTCGCGTCTGTTCCCAGCAAGTACAGTGTATTGGACTGAAGAGGAGCTACTGTTCTTGTTAGTTTCCAAAGCATAGTTGAACTATATATGGTCCGTTTGTGTAGGAAGCACAGTTCTTTTGTTCTCAGCAAGCTCACTGTTCTGGCCCTATAGGAAACACAGTAGAGTAGAACAGTGCTCTTTTCTCAAAAGCAGAGTGTGTTTCTTGTAAGGCGAGCTAGCGTTTGTGTCCCAGTCCTAAATGGAGTTGAATCACATGCAGTTTCTGGTCCTACGAGCAAGAGTTGTTTTATGGTAAGAATAGTCACTATTGCGCTGCCATTGCCATACACAGGACAAATAGCACTGGCATCTGTTCCCAGCAAGTACAGTGTATTGCACTGAAGAGGATGTACTATTCTTGTTAATTTCCTAAGCAGAATTGAACTAGATATGACCGTATGTGTAGGAAGCACAGTTCTTTTGTTCTGAGCAAGCTCACTCTTTTGGTCTTAATGGAAACACAGTAGAGTAGAAGAGTGCTCTTTTCTCAAAAGCAGAGTGTGTTTCTTGTAAGGCAAACTCGCGTTTGTTTCCCAGTCCTAAATGGAGTTGAGTCACATGCAGCTTTTTGTCCTATGAGCAAGAGATGTTTTCTGGTAAGACGAGTCACTATTGTGCTCCAATTGCCATACACAGTGCAAATAGCACTCGCGTCTGTTCCCAGCAAGTACAGTGTATTGGACTGAAGAGGAGCTACTGTTCTTGTCAGGTTCCTAAGCAGAGTTGAACTAGATATGGTCCGTGTGTGTAGCAAGCACATTTCTTTTGTTCTGAGCAAGCTCACTGTTTGGACCCCATAGGAAACTCAGTAGAGTAGAAGAGTGCTCTCTTCTCAAAAGCAGAGTGAGTTTCTTGTAAGGCGAGCTAGCATTTGTTTCCCAGTCTTAACTGGAGTTGAATCCCATGCAGTTTCTGGTCCTAGGAGCAAGAGATGTTTTCTGGTAAGAAGAGTCACTATTGCGCTCCCACTGTCATAAACAGGGCATATAGCACTCGCGTCTGTTCCCAGCAAGTACAGTGTTTTGGACTGAAGAGGATCTACTATTCTTGTCAGTTTCCAAAGCAGAATTGAAGTAGATATGACCGTGTGTTTAGGAAGCACAGTTCTTTTGTTCTTTGCAAGCTCACTCTTTTGGCCCTATAGCAAACACAGTAGAGTAGAAGAGTGCTCTTTTCTCAAAAGCAGAGTGTGTTTCTTGTAAGGCGAGCTCGCGTTTGTTTCCCAGTCCTAAATGGAGTTGAGTCACATGCAGTTTTTGCTCCTACGAGCAAGAGTGTTTTCTGGTAAGAAGAGTCACTATTGTGCTCCAATTGTCATACACAGTGCAAATAGCACTCGCATCTGTTCCCAGCAAGTACAGTATATTGGACTGAATAGGAGCTACTGTTCTTGTCAGTTTCCTAAGCAGAGTTGAACTAGATATGGTCCGCGTGTGTAGGAAGCACAGTTATTTTGTTCTCAGGAAGCTCACAGTTCTGGCCCGATAGGAAACACAGTAGAGTAGAAGAGTGCTCTTTTCTCAAAAGCAGAGTGTGTTTCTTGTAAGGCGAGCTAGCGTTTGTTTCCCAGTCCTAAATGGAGTTGAATCACATGCAGTTTCTGGTCCTACGAGCAAGAGTTGTTTTCTGGTAAGGAAGTAACTGTTGTGCTCCCATTGCCATACACAGTGCAAATAGCACTGGCGTCTGTTCCCAGCAAGTACAGTGTATGGGACTGAAGAGGAGCTACTGTTCTTGTCAGTTTCCTAAGCAGAGTTGAACTAGATATTGTCCGTGTGTAGGAAGCACAGTTTTTTGTTCTGAGCAAGCTCACTGTTTGGACCCCATAGGAAACACAGTAAAGTAGAAGAGTGCTCTTTTCTCAAAAGCAGAGTGTGTTTCTTGTAAGGCGAGCTAGTGTTTGTTTCCCAGTCCTAAATGGAGTTGAATCACATGCAGTTTCTGTTCCTAAGAGCAAGAGTTGTTTTCTGGAAAGAAGAGTCACTATTGCGCTGCCATTGCCATACACAGGACAAATAGCACTGTTGTCTGTTCCCAGCAAGTACAGTGTATTGGCCTGAAGAGGATCTACTGTTCTTGTCAGATTTATAAGCAGAATTGAACTAGATATGGCCATGTGTAGGAAGCACAGTTTTTTTGTTCTGAGCAAGCTCACTGTTCGGACCCCATTGGAAACACAGTAGAGTAGAAGAGTGCTCTTTTCTCTAAAGCAGATTGTGTTTATTGTAAGGCGAGCTAGCATTTGTTTCCAATTCCTAAATGGAGTTGAATCACTTACAGTTTCTGGTCCTAAGAGCAAGAGTTGTTTTCTGGTAAGGAAAGTCACTATTGTGCTCCCATTGCCATACACAGTGCAAATAGCACTCACGTCTGTTCCCAGCATGTACAGTGTATTGGACTGAGGAGGAGCTACTGTTCTTGTCAGTTTCCTTAGCAGAGTTGAACTAGATATGGCCCGTGTGTGTAGGAAGCACAGTTCTTTTGTTCTGAGCAAGCTCACTGTTCTGGCCCTATAGGAAACACAGTAGAGTAGAAGAGAGCTCTTTTCTCTAAAGCGAGTGTTTTTCTTGTAAGGTGAGCTCACGTTTGTTTCCCAGTCCTAAATGGAGTTGAGTCACATACAGTTTTTTGTCCTATGAGCAAGAGTTGTTTTCCGGTAAGAAGAGTCACTATTGCGCTCCAATTGCCATACACAGTGCAAATAGTACTTGCGTCTGTTCCCTTCAATTACAGTGTATTGGATTGATTAGGAGCTACTGTTCTTGTCAGTTTCCTCAGCACAGTTGAACTAGATATGGTCCGTGTGTGTAGGAAGCACAGTTCTTTTGTTTGAGCAAGCTCACTGTTTGGACCCCATTGTAAACACAGTAGAGTAGAAGAGTGCTCTTTTCTCAAAAGCAGAGTGTGTTTCTTGTAAGGCGAGCTAGCATTTGTTTCCCAGTCCTAAATGGAGTTGAATCACATGCAGTTTCTGGTCCTACGAGCAAGAGTTGTTTTCTGGTAAGAAGAGTCACTATTGTGCTCCAATTGTCATACACAGGGCAAATAGCACTGGCGTCTGTTCCCAGTATGTACAGTGTAGTGGACTGAACAGGATCTACTGTTCTTGTCAGGTTCCTAAGCAGAGTTGAACTAGATATGGCCGTGTGTGTAGGAAGCACAGTTCTTTTTTTCTGAGCAAGCTCACTGTTTGGCACTATAGGAAACACAGTAGAGTAGAACAGTGCTCTTTTCTCAAAAGCCGAGTGTGTTTCTTGTAAGGCGATCCAGCGTTTGTTTCCCAGTCCTAAATGGACTGGATTCACATGCAGTTTCTGGTCCTACGAGCAAGAGTTGTTTTCTGGTATGGAAGTCACTATTGTGCTCCCATTGCCATACACAGTGCAAATAGCACTCACGTCTGTTCCCAGCAAGTACAGTGTATCAGATTGAAGAGGAGCTACTGTTCTTGTCAGTTTCCTAAGCAGAGTTGAACGAGATATGGCCCTTGTGTGTAGGAAGCACAGTTCTTTTGTTCTGAGCAAGCTCACTGTTTGGACCACATAGGAAACACAGTAGAGTAGAAGAGTGCTCTTTTCTCAAAAGCAGAGTGTGTTTCATGTAAGGGGAGCTAGCATTTGTTTCCCAGTGCTAAATGGAGTTGAATCCCATGCAGTTTCTGGTCCTACAAGCAAGAGTTGTTTTCTGGTATGGAAGTCACTATTGTGCTCCCAGTGCCATACACAGTGCAAATAGCACTCACGTCTGTTCCCAGCAAGTACAGTGTATCAGACTGAAGAGGAGCTACTGTTCTTGTCAGTTTCCTAAGCAGAGTTGAACTAGGTATGGCCCGTGTGTAGGAAGCACAGTTCTTTTGTTCTGAGCAAGCTCACTGTTCTGGCCCTACAGGAAACACAGTAGAGTAGAAGAGTGCTCTTTTCTCTAAAGCAGAGTGTGTTTCTTGTAAGGCGAGCTAGCGTTTGTTTCCCAGTCCTAAATGGAGTTGAATCACATGCAGTTTCTGGTCCTACGAGCAAGAGTTGTTTTCTGGTAAGAAGAGTCACTATTGTGCTGCCATTGCCATACACAGGACAAATAGCACTGGCGTCTGTTGCCAGGAAGTACAGTGTATTGGACTGAAGAGGATCTACTGTTCTTGTGAGGTTTATAAGCAGAATTGAACTAGATATGGCCGTGTGTGTAGGAAGCACAGTTTTTTTGTTCTGAGCAAGTTCACTGTTCGGACCCCATAGGAAACACAGTAGAGTAGAAGAGTGCTCTTTTCTCTAAAGCAGATTGTGTTTCTTTTAAGGCGAGCTAGCAATTGTTTCCCAGTCCTAAATGGCGTTGAATCACATACAGTTTCTGGTCCTACGAGCAAGAGTTGTTTTCTTGTACGGAAAGTCACTATTGCACTCCCATTGACATACACAGTGCAAATAGCACTCGCGTCTGTTCCCAGCAAGTACAGTGTATTGGACTGAAGAGGAGCTACTGTTCTTGTCTGTTTCCTAAGCATAGTTGAACTAGAATTGTCCTGTGTGTGTAGAAAGCACAGTTCTTTTGTTCTGAGCAAGCTCACTGTTCTGGCCCTATAGGAAACACAGTAGAGTAGAAGAGTGCTCTTTTCTCTAAAGCAGAGTGTGTTTCTTGTAAGGTGAGCTAGCGTTTGTTTCCCAGTCCTAAATGGAGTTGAATCACATGCAGTTTCTGGTGCTACGAGCAAGAGTTTTTTATGGTAAGAATAGTCACTATTGCGCTGCCATTGCCATACACAGGACAAATAGCACTGGCGTTTGTTCCCAGCAAGTACAGTGTATTGGACTGAAGAGGATCTACTGTTCTTGTCAGGTTCCTAATCAGAATTGAACTAGATATGGCCGTGTGTGTTGGAAGCACAGTTCTTTTGTTCTGAGCAAGCTCACTGTTCTGGCCCTACAGGAAACACTTTAGAGTAGAAGAGGGCTCTTTTCTCAAAAGCAGAGTGTGTTTCTTGTAAGGCGAGCTAGTGTTTGTTTCCCAGTCCTAAATGGAGTTGAATCCCATGCAGTTTCTGGTCCTAGGAGCAAGAGTTGTTTCTGGTAAGAAGAGTCACTATTGCGCTCCCATTTTCATACACAGGGCAAATAGCAATGGCGTCTGTTCCCAGCCTGTACAGTGTATTGGACTGAAGAGGATCTACTGTTCTTGTCATGTTTATAAGCAGAATTGAACTAGATATGGCCGTGTGTGTAGGAAGCACAGTTTTTTTGTTCTGAGCAAGTTCACTGTTCGTACCCCATAGGAAACACAGTAGAGTAGAAGAGTGCTCTTTTCTCTAAAGCAGATTGTGTTTCTTGTAAGGCGAGCTAGCAATTGTTTCCCAGTCCTAAATGGCGTTGAATCACATACAGTTTCTGGTCCTACGAGCAAGAGTTGTTTTATTGTAAGGAAAGTCACTATTGCACTCCCATTGACATACACAGGGCAAATAGCACTCGCGTCTGTTCCCAGCAAGTACAGTGTATTGGACTGAAGATGAGCTACTGTTCTTGTCAGTTTCCTAAGCAGAGTTGAACTAGAAATGGCCCGTGTGTGTAGAAAGCACAGTTCTTTTGTTCTGAGCAAGCTCACTGTTCTGGCCCTATAGGAAAAACAGTAGAGTAGAAGAGTGCTCTTTGCAATAAAGCAGAGTGTGTTTCTTGTAAGGCGAGCTAGCGTTTGTTTCCCAGTCCTAAATGGAGTTGAATCACATGCAGTTTCTGGTGCTACGAGCAAGAGTTTTTTATGGTAAGAATAGTCACTATTATGCTGCCATTGACATACACAGGACAAATAGCACTGGCGTCTGTTCCCAGCAAGTACAGTGCATTGGACTGAAGAGGATCTACTGTTCTTGTCAGGTTCCTAATCAGAATTGAACTAGATATGGCCGTGTGTGTTGGAAACACAGTTCTTTTGTTCTGAGGAAGCTCACTTTTCTGGCCCTACAGGAAACACTTTAGAGTAGAAGAGGGCTCTTTTCTCAAAAGCAGAGTGTGTTTCTTGTAAGGCGAGCTAGTGTTTGTTTCCCAGTCCTAAATGGAGTTGAATCCCATGGAGTTTCTGGTCCTAGGAGCAAGAGTTGTTTCTGGTAAGAAGAGTCACTATTGCGCTCCCATTTTCATACACAGGGCAAATAGCAATGGCGTCTGTTCCCAGCTTGTACAGTGTATTGGACTGAAGAGGATCTACTGTTCTTGTCAGTTTCCTAAGCAGAGTTGAACTAGATATGGCCCGTGTGTAGGAAGCACAGTTCTTTTGTTCTGAGCAAGCTCACTGTTCTGGCCCTATAGGAAACACAGTAGAGTAGAAGAGTGCTCTTTTCTCTAAAGCAGAGTGTGTTTCTTGTAAGGCGAGCTAGCGTTTGTTTCCCAGTCCTAAATGGAGTTGAATCACATGCAGTTTCTGGTCCTACAAGCAAGAGTTGTTTTCTGGTAAGAAGAGTCACTATTGCACTGCCATTGCCATACACAGGACAAATAGCACTGGCGTCTCTTCCCAGCAAGTACAGTGTATTGGACGAAAGAGAATCTACTTTTCTTGTCAGGTTCCTAATCAGATTTGAACTAGATATGGCCATGTTTGTAGGAAGCACAGTTTTTTTGTTCTGAGCAATCTCACTGTTCGGACCCCATAGGGAACACAGTAGAGTAGAAGAGTGCTCTTTTCTCTAAAGCAGAGTGTGTTTCTTGTAAGGCGAGCTCTCCTTTGTTTACCAGTCCTAAATGGAGTTGTCACAGGCAGTTTTTGGTCCTACGAGCAAGAGTTGTTTTCTGGTAAGAAGAGTCACTATTGCGCTTCAATTGCCATACACAGTGCAAATAGCAATCGCGTCTGTTCCCAGCAAGAACAGTGTATTGGACTGAATAAAAGCTACTGTTCTTGTCAGGTTCCTAATCAGAGTTGAACTAGATATGGCCTGTGTGTAGGAAGCACAGTTCTTTTGTTCTGAGCAAGCTCACTGTTCTGGCCCTACAGGAAACACAGTAGAGTAGAAGAGTGCTCTTTTCTCTAAAGCAGAGTGTGTTTCTTTTAAGGCGAGCTAGCGTTTGTTTCCCAGTCCTAAATGGAGTGGAATCACATGCAGTTTTTTGTCCTACGAGCAAGAGTTGTTCTCTGGTAAGACGAGTCACTATTGTGCTCCAATTGCCATACACAGTGCAAATAGCACTCGCGTCTGTTCCGAGCAAGTACAGTGTATTGGACTGAAGAGGAGCTACTGTTCTTGTCAGTTTCCTAAACAGAGTTGAACTAGATATGGTCCGTGTGTGTAGGAAGCACAGTTCTTTTGTTCTGAGCAAGCTCACTGTTTTGACCCCATAGGAAACACAGTAGAGTAGAAGAGTGCTCTTTTCTCAAAAGCAGAGTGTGTTTCATGTAAGGCGAGCTAGCATTTGTTTCCCAGTCCTAAATAAAGTTGAATCACATGCAGTTTCTGGTCCTACGAGCAAGAGTTGTTTTCTGGTAATGAAAGTCACTATTGTGCTCCCATTGCCATACACAGTGCAAATAGCCCTCCCGTCTGTTCCCAGCAAGTACAGTGTATTGGAGTGAAGAGGATCTACTGTTCTTGTCAGGTTCCTAAGCAGACTTGAACTAGATATGGCCGTGTTTGTAGGAAGCACAGTTTTTTTGTTCTGAGCAAGCTCAGTGTTCGGAACACATAGGAAACAGTAGAGTAGAAGAGTGCTCTTTTCTCAAAAGCAGAGTGTGTTTCTTGGAAGGCGAGCTAGCGTTTGTTTCCCAGTCCTAAATGGAGTTGAGTCACATGCAGCTTTTTGTCCTACGAGCAAGAGTTGTTTTCTGGTAAGACGAGTCACTATTGTGCTCCAATTGCCATACACAGTGCAAATAGCACTCGCGTCTATTCCCAGCAAGTACAGTGTATTGGACTGAAGAGGATCTACTGTTCTTGTCAGTTTCCTAAGCAGAGTTGAACTAGATATGGTCCGTGTGTGTAGGAAGCACAGTTCTTTTGTTCTGAGCAAGCTCACTGTTTGGACCCCATAGGAAACACAGTAGAGTAGAAGAGTGCTCTTTTCTCTAAAGCAGAGTGTTTTTCTTGTAAGGTGAACTCGCGTTTGTTTCCCAGTCCTAAATGGAGTTGAGTCACATGCAGTTTTTGGTCCTATGAGCAAGAGTTGTTTTCTGGTAAGAAGAGTCACTATTGCGCTGCCATTGCCAAACACAGGACAAATAGCACTGGCGTCTGTTCCCAGCAAGTACAGTGTATTGGACTGAGGAGGATCAACTGTTCTTGTCAGGTTCCTAAGCAGAATTGAACTAGGTATGGCGGTGTGTGTAGGAAGCACGGTTTTTTTGTTCTGAGCAAGCTCACTGTTCTGGCCTCATAGGAAACACAGTAGAGTAGAAGAGTACTATTTTCTCAAAAGCAGAGTGTGTTTCTTGTAAGGCGAGCTAGCATTTGTTTCCTAGTCCTAAATGGAGTTCAATCACAGGCAGTTTCCGGTCCAATGAGCAAGAGTTGTTTTCTGGTAAGGAAAGTCACTATTGTGCTCATATTGACATACACAGTGCAAATAGCACTCGCGTCTGTTCCCAGCAAGTACAGTGTATTGGACTGAATAGGAGCTACTGTTCTTGTCAGTTTCCTAAGCAGAGTTGAACTAGTTATGGCCGTGAGTGTAGGAAGCACAGTTTTTTTGTTCTGAGCAAGCTCACTGTTCGGAAACCATAGGAAACACAGCAGAGTATAGAGTGCTCTTTTCTCAAAAGCAGAGTGTGTTTCTTGGAAGGCGACCTAGCGATGGTTCCCAGTCATAAATGGAGTTGAGTCACATGCAGTTTTTTGTCCTTCGAGCAAGAGTTGTTTTCTGGTAAGACGAGTCACTATTGTGCTCCAATAGCCATACACAGTGCAAATAGCCCTCCCGTCTGTTCCCAGCAAGTACAGTGTATCAGACTGAAGAGGAGCTACTGTTCTTGTCAGTTTCCTAAGCAGAGTTGAACTAGAGATGGTCGGTGTGTGTAGGAAGCACAGTTCTTTTGTTCTGAGCAAGCTCACTGTTTGGACCCCATAGGAAACTCAGTAGAGTAGAAGAGTGCTCTTTTCTCAAAAGCAGAGTGTGTTTCTTGTAAGGCGAGCTAGCGTTTGTTTCCCAGTCCTAAATGGAGTTGAATCACATGCAGTTTCTGGTCCTATGAGCAAGAGTTGTTTTCTGGTAAGAAGAGTCAATATTGCTCTGCCATTGCCAAACACAGGACAAATAGCACTGGCGTCTGTTCCCAGCAGTACAGTGTATTGGACTGAAGAGGATCTACTGTTCTTGTCAGGTTCCTAAGCAGAATTGAACTAGGTGTGACGGTGTGTGTAGGAATCACGTTTTTTTTGTTCTGAGCAAGCTCACTGTTCGGACCTCATAGGAAAAACAGTAGAGTAGAAGAGTGCTCTTTTCTCAAAACAAAAGTGTGTTTCTTGTAAGGCGAGCTAGCGTTTGTTTCCTAGCCCTAATTGGAGTTCAATCACAGGCAGTTTCCGGTCCTATGAGCAAGAGTTGTTTTCTGGTAAGGAAAGTTACTATTGTGCTCCCATTGCCATACACAGGACAAATAGCACTGGAGTCTGTTCCCAGCAAGTACAGTGTATTGGACTGAAGAGGATCTACTGTTCTTGTCAGGTTCCTAAGCAGAATTGAACTAGATATGGCCGTCTGTGTAGGAAGCACAGTTCTTTTGGTTTGAGCAAGTTCACTGTTCGGACCTCTTAGGAAACACCATAGAGTAGAAGAGTGCTTTTTTCTCTAAATCAGAGTGTGTTTCTTGTAAGGCGAGCTAGCATTTGTTTCCCAGTCCTAAATGGAGTCGCATCACATGCAGTTTCTGGTCCTATGAGCAAGAGTTGTTTTCTGCTAAGGAGAGTCACTATTGTGCTCCCATTGTCATACACAGGGCAAATAGCACTCGCGTCTGTTCCCAGCATGCACAGTGTATTGGACTGAAGAGGATCTACTGTTCTTGTCAGGTTGCTAAGCAGAGTTGAACTAGATATGGCCGTGTGTGTAGGAAGCACAGTTCTTTTGTTCTGAGCAAGCTCACTGTTCTGGCCCTATAGGAAACATAGTAGAGTAGAAGAGTGCTCTTTTCTCAAAAGCAGAGTGTGTTTGTTGTAAGGCGAGCTAGCGTTTGTTTCCCAGTCCAATATGGAGTTGAATCACATGCAGTTTCTGGTCCTACAAACAAGAGTTGTTTTCTGGTAAGAAGAGTCACTATTGCGCTGCCATTGCCATACACAGGACAAATAGCACTGGCGTCTTTTCGCAGCAAGTACAGTGTATTGGACGGAAGAGGATCTACTGTACTTGTCAGGTTCCAAAGCAGATTTGAACTAGATATGACCGTGTGTGTAGGAAGCACAGTTTTTTTTGTTCTGAGCAAGCTCACTGTTCGGACGCCATAGGAATCCCAGTAGAGTAGAAGAGTGCTCTTTTCTCTAAAGCAGAGTGTGTTTCTTGTAAGGCGTGCTCGCGTTTGTTTCCCAGTCCTAAATTGAGTTGAGTCTCAGGCAGTTTTTGGTCCTACGAGCAAGAGTTGTTTTCTTGTAAGAAGAGTCACTATTGCCCTCCAAATGCCATACACAGTGCAAATAGCTCTCGCATCTGTTCCCAGCAAGTATAGTGTATTGGACTGAATAGGAGCTACTGTTCTTGTCAGTTTCCTAATCAGAGTTGAGCTTGATTTTCCCGTGTAGGAAGCATAGTTCTTTTGTTCTGAGCAAGCTCACTGTTTGGACCCCATAGGAAACACAGTAGAGTAGCAGAGTGCTCTTTTCTCTAAAGCAGAGTGTGTTTCTTGTAAGGCGAGCTAGCGTTTGTTTCCCAGTCCTAAATGGAGTTGAATCACATGGAGTTTCTGGACCTACGAGCAAGAGTTGTTTTATGGTAAGAAGAGTCACTATTGTGCTACCATTGCCATTCACAGGACAAAGAGCACTGGCGTTTTTTCCCAGCAAGTACAGTGTATTGGACTGAAGAGGATCTACTGTTCTTGTCAGGTTCCTAAGCAGAATTGAACTAGATATGGCCGTGTGTGTAGGAAGCACAGTTCTTTTGTTCTGAGCAAGCTCACTGTTTGGACCACATAGGAAACACAGTAGAGTAGAAGAGTGCTCTTTTCTCAAAAGCAGAGTGTGTTTCTTGTAAGGCGAGCTAGCGTTTGTTTCCCAGTCCTAAATGGAGTTGAATCACATGCAGTTTCTGGTCCTACGAGCAAGAGTTGTTTTCTGGTAAGGAAAGTAACTATTGAGCTCCCATTGCCATACACAGTGCAAATACCACTCGCATCTGTTCCCAGCAAATACAGTGTATTGGACTGAAGAGGAGCAACTGTTCTTGTCAGTTTCCTAAGCAGAGTTGAACTAGATATGGTCGGTGTTTGAATGAAGCACAGTTCTTTTGTTCTGAGCAAGCTCACTCTTTGGACCTTATAGGAAAATCAGTAGAGTAGAAGAGTGCTCTTTTCTCAAAAAAAAGTGTGTTTCTTGTAAGGCGAGCTAGCGTTTGTTTCCCAGTCCTAAATGGAGTTGAATCCCATGCAGTTTCTGGTCCTACGAGCAAGAGTTGTTTTCTGGTAAGATGAGTCAATATTGCGTTGCCATTGCCCTACACAGGACAAATAGCACTGGCGTCTGTTCCCAGCAAGTAGAGTATATTGGACAAAAAGGAGCTACTGTTCTTGTCAGTTTCCTAAGCAGAAATGAACTAGATATGGTCGGTGTGTGTAGGAAGCACAGTTCTTTTGTTCTGAGCAAGCTCACTGTTTGGACCCCATAGGAAAAACAGTAGAGTAGAAGAGTGCTCTTTTCTCTAAAGCAGAGTGTGTTTCTTGTAAGGCGAGCTAGCGTATGTTTCACAGTCCTAAATGGAGTGGAATCACATGCAGATTCTGGTCCTATGAGCAAGAGTTGTTTTCTGGTAAGGAAAGTCACGATTGCGCTCCCATTGCCATACACAGTGCAAATAGCACATGCGTCTGTTCCCAGCAAGTACAGTGCATCAGACTGAAGAGGAGCTACTGTTCTTGTCAGTTTCCTAAGCAGAGTTGAACTAGATATGGCCAGTGTGTGTAGGAAGCACAGTTCTTATGTTCTGAGCAAGCTCACTGTTCTGGCCCTATAGGAAACACAGTTGAGTAGAAGAGTGCACTTTTCTTAAAAGCAGAGTGTGTTTCTTGTAAGGCTAGCTCGTGTTTGTTTCCCAGTCCTAAATGGAGTTGAGTCACATGCAGTTTTTGGTCCTACGAGCAAGAGTTGTTTTCTGGTAAGAAGAGTCACTGTTGCGCTCCAAATGCCATATACAGTGCAAATAGCACTTGCATCTGTTCCAAGCAAGTACAGTGTATTGGACTGAATAGGAGCTACTGTTCTTGTCAGTTTCCTAAGCAGAGTTGAACTAGATATGGCCCGTGTGTGTAGGAAGCACAGTTCTTTTGTTCTGAGCAAGCTCACTGTTTGGACCCCATAGGAAATACAGTAGAGTAGAAGAGTGCTCTTTTCTCTAAAGCAGAGTGTGTTTCTTTTAAGGCGAGCTAGCGTTTGTTTCCCAGTCCTAAATGGAGTGGAATCACATGCAGTTTTTTGTCCTACGAGCAAGAGTTGTTCTCTGGTAAGACGAGTCACTATTGTGCTCCAATTGCCATACACAGTGCAAATAGCACTGGCGTCTGTTCCGCGCAAGTACAGTGTATTGGACTGAAGAGGAGCTACTGTTCTTGTCAGTTTCCTAAGCAGAGTTGAACTAGATATGGCCCGTGTGTGTAGGAAGCACAGTTCTTTTGTTCTGAGCAAGCTCACTGTTTTGACCCCATAGGAAACACAGTAGAGTAGAAGAGTGCTCTTTTCCCAAAAGCAGAGTGTGTTTCATGTAAGGCGAGCTAGCATTTGTTTCCCAGTCCTAAATAAAGTTGAATCACATGCAGTTTCTGGTCCTACGAGCAAGAGTTGTTTTCTGGTAAGGAAAGTCACTATTGCGCTCCCATTGCCATACACAGTGCAAATAGCCCTCCCGTCTGTTCCCAGCAAGTACAGTGTATCGGAGTGAAGAGGATCTACTGTTCTTGTCAGGTTCCTAAGCAGACTTGAACTAGATATGGCCGTGTTTGTAGGAAGCACAGTTTTTTTGTTATGAGCAAGCTCAGATTTCGGAACACATAGGAAACAGTAGAGAAGAAGAGTGCTCTTTTCTCAAAAGCAGAGTGTGTTTCTTGGAAGGCAAGCTAGCGTTTGTTTCCCAGTCCTAAATGGAGTTGAGTCACATGCAGCTTTTTGTCCTACGAGCAAGAGTTGTTTTCTGGTAAGACGAGTCACTATTGTGCTCCAATTGCCATACACAGTGCAAATAGCACTCGCCTCTATTCCCATCAAGTACAGTGTATTGGACTGAAGAGGAGCTACTGTTCTTGTCAGTTTCCTAAGCAGAGTTGAACTAGATATGGTCCGTGTGTGTAGGATGCACAGTTCTTTTGTTCTCAGCAAGCTCACTGTTCTGGCCCTATAGGAAACACAGTAGAGTAGAAGAGTGCTCTTTTCTCAAAAGCAGAGTGTGTTTCTTGTAAGGCGAGCTAGCATTTGTTTCCCAGTCCTAAATGGAGTTGAATCACATGCAGTTTCTGGTCCTACGAGCAAGAGTTGTTTTCTGGTAAGGAAGTCACTATTGTGCTCCAATTGCCATACACAGTGCAAATAGCACTCGCGTCTGTTCCCAGCAAGTACAGTGTATCGGACTGAAAAGGAGCTACTGTTCTTGTCAGTTTCCTAAGCAGAGTTGAACTAGATATGGCCCGTGTGTGTAGGAAGCACAGTTCTTTTGTTCTGAGCAAGCTCACTGTTTGGACCTCCTAGGAAACACAGTAGAGTAGAAGAGTGCTCTTTTCTCAAAAGCAGAGTGTGTTTCTTGTAAGGCGAGCTAGCATTTGTTTCCTAGTCCTAAATGGAGTTCAATCACAGGCAGTTTCCGGTCCAATGAGCAAGAGTTGTTTTCTGGTAAGGAAAGTCACTATTGTGCTCATATTGACATACACAGTGCAAATAGCACTCGCGTCTGTTCCCAGCAAGTACAGTGTATTGGACTGAATAGGAGCTACTGTTCTTGTCAGTTTCCTAAGCAGAGTTGAACTAGTTATGGCCGTGAGTGTAGGAAGCACAGTTTTTTTGTTCTGAGCAAGCTCACTGTTCGGAAACCATAGGAAACACAGCAGAGTATAGAGTGCTCTTTTCTCAAAAGCAGAGTGTGTTTCTTGGAAGGCGACCTAGCGATGGTTCCCAGTCATAAATGGAGTTGAGTCACATGCAGTTTTTTGTCCTACCAGCAAGAGTTGTTTTCTGGTAAGACGAGTCACTATTGTGCTCCAATAGCCATACACAGTGCAAATAGCCCTCCAGTCTGTTCCCAGCAAGTACAGTGTATCGGACTGAAGAGGATCTACTGTTCTTGTCAGGTTCCTAAGCAGACTTGAACTAGATATGGCCGTGTTTGTAGGAAGCACAGTTCTTTTGTTCTGAGCAAGCTCACTGTTTGGACCCCGTAGGAAACACAGTAGAGTAGAAGAGTGCTCTTTTCTCTAAAGCAGAGTGTTTTTCTTGTAAGGTGAGCTCGCGTTTGTTTCCCAGTCCTAAATGGAGTTGAGTCACATGCAGTTTTTGGTCCTATGAGCAAGAGTTGTTTTCTGGTAAGAAGAGTCACTATTGCGCTGCCATTGCCAAACACAGGACAAATAGCACTGGCGTCTGTTCCCAGCAAGTACAGTGTATTGGACTGAGGAGGATCAACTGTTCTTGTCAGGTTCCTAAGCAGAATTGAACTAGGTATGGCGGTGTGTGTAGGAAGCACGGTTTTTTTGTTCTGAGCAAGCTCACTGTTCGGACCTCATAGGAAACACAGTAGAGTAGAAGAGTGCTATTTTCTCAAAAGCAGAGTGTGTTTCTTGTAAGGCGAGCTAGCATTTGTTTCCTAGTCCTAAATGGAGTTCAATCACAGGCAGTTTCCGGTCCAATGAGCAAGAGTTGTTTTCTGGTAAGGAAAGTCACTATTGTTCTCATATTGACATACACAGTGCAAATAGCACTCGCGTCTATTCCCAGCAAGTACAGTGTATTGGACTGAATAGGAGCTACTGTTCTTGTCAGTTTCCTAAGCAGAGTTGAACTAGTTATGGCCGTGAGTGTAGGAAGCACAGTTTTTTTGTTCTGAGCAAGCTCACTGTTTGGAAACCATAGGAAACACAGCAGAGTATAGAGTGCTCTTTTCTCAAAAGCAGAGTGTGTTTCTTGGAAGGCGACCTAGCGATGGTTCCCAGTCATAAATGCAGTTGAGTCACATGCAGTTTTTTGTCCTTCGAGCAAGAGTTGTTTTCTGGTAAGACGAGTCACTATTGTGCTCCAATAGCCATACACAGTGCAAATAGCCCTCCCGTCTGTTCCCAGCAAGTACAGTGTATCAGACTGAAGAGGAGCTACTGTTCTTGTCAGTTTCCTAAGCAGAGTTGAACTAGAGATGGTCGGTGTGTGTAGGAAGCACAGTTCTTTTGTTCTGAGCAAGCTCCCTGTTTGGACCCCATAGGAAACTCAGTAGAGTAGAAGAGTGCTCTTTTCTCAAAAGCAGAGTGTGTTTCTTGTAAGGCGAGCTAGCGTTTGTTTCCCAGTCCTAAATGGAGTTGAATCACATGCAGTTTCTGGACCTATGAGCAAGAGTTGTTTTCTGGTAAGAAGAGTCAATATTGCGCTGCCATTGCCCTACACAGGACAAATAGCACTGTCGTCTGTTCCCAGCAGTACAGTGTATTGGACTGAAGAGGATCTACTGTTCTTGTCAGGTTCCTAAGCAGAATTGAACTAGGTGTGACGGTGTGTGTAGGAATCACGTTTTTTTTTGTTCTGAGCAAGCTCACTGTTCGGACCTCATAGGAAAAACAGTAGAGTAGAAGAGTGCTCTTTTCTCAAAACAAAAGTGTGTTTCTTGTAAGGCGAGCTAGCGTTTGTTTCCTAGCCCTAATTGGAGTTCAATCACAGGCAGTTTCCGGTCCTATGAGCAAGAGTTGTTTTCTGGTAAGGAAAGTTACTATTGTGCTCCCATTGCCATACACAGTGCAAATAGCACTCGCGTCTGTTCCCAGCAAGTACAGTGTATTGGACTAAATAGGAGCTACTGTTCTTGTCAGTTTCCTAAGCAGAGTTGAACTAGATATGGTCGGTGTGTGTAGGAAGCACAGTTCTTTTGTTCTGAGCAAGCTAACTGTTTGGTCCCCATAGGAAACACAGTAGAGTAGAAGAGTGCTCTTTTCTCAAAAGCAGAGTGTGTTTCTTGTAAGGAGAGCTAGCGTTTGTTTCCCAGTCCTAAATGGAGTTGAATCCCATGCAGTTTCTGGTCCTATTGTCAAGAGTTGTTTTATGGTAAGAATTTTAAATATTGTGCTGCCATTGCTAAACACAGGACAAATAGCACTGGAGTCTGTTCCCAGCAAGCACAGTGTATTGGACTGAAGAGGATCTACTGTTCTTGTCAGGTTCCTAAGCAGAATTGAACTAGATATGGCTGTCTGTGTAGGAAGCACAGTTCTTTTGGTTTGAGCAAGTTCACTGTTCGGACCTCTTAGGAAACACCATAGAGTAGAAGAGTGCTTTTTTCTCTAAATCAGAGTGTGTTTCTTGTAAGGCGAGCTAGCATTTGTTTCCCAGTCCTAAATGGAGTCGCATCACATGCAGTTTCTGGTCCTATGAGCAAGAGTTGTTTTCTGCTAAGAAGAGTCACTATTGTGCTCCCATTGTCATACACAGGGCAAATAGCACTCGCGTCTGTTCCCAGCATGCACAGTGTATTGGACTGAAGAGGATCTACTGTTCTTGTCAGGTTCCTAAGCAGAGTTGAACTAGATATGGCCCTGTCTGTAGGAAGCACAGTTCTTTTGTTCTGAGCAAGCTCACTGTTCTGGCCCTATAGGAAACATAGTAGAGTAGAAGAGTGCTCTTTTCTCAAAAGCAGGGTGTGTTTCTTGTAAGGCGAGCTAGCGTTTGTTTCCCAGTCCAATATGGAGTTGAATCACATGCAGTTTCTGGTCCTACAAACAAGAGTTGTTTTCTTGTAAGAAGAGTCACTATTGCGCTGCCATTGCCATACACAGGACAAATAGCACAGGCGTCTTTTCGCAGCAAGTACAGTGTATTGGACGGAAGAGGATCTACTGTACTTGTCAGGTTCCTAAGCAGATTTGAACTAGATATGGCCGTGTGTGTAGGAAGCACAGTTTTTTTTGTTCTGAGCAAGCTCACTGTTCGGACGCCATAGGAATCACAGTAGAGTAGAAGAGTGCTCTTTTCTCTAAAGCAGAGTGTGTTTCTTGTAAGGCGTGCTCGCGTTTGTTTCCCAGTCCTAAATTGAGTTGAGTCTCAGGCATTTTTTGGTCCTACGAGTAAGAGTTGTTTTCTGGTAAGAAGAGTCACTATTGCCCTCCAAATGCCATACACAGTGCAAATAGCTCTCGCATCTGTTCCCAGCAAGTATAGTGTATTGGACTGAATAGGAGCTACTGTTCTTGTCAGTTTCCTAATCAGAGTTGAGCTTGATTTTTCCCGTGTAGGAAGCATAGTTCTTTTGTTCTGAGCAAGCTCACTGTTTGGACCCCATAGGAAACACAGTAGAGTAGCAGAGTGCTCTTTTCTCTAAAGCAGAGTGTGTTTCTTGTAAGGCGAGCTAGCGTTTGTTTCCCAGTCCTAAATGGAGTTGAATCACATGGAGTTTCTGGACCTACGAGCAAGAGTTGTTTTATGGTAAGAAGAGTCACTATTGCGCTACCATTGCCATACACAGGACAAAAAGCACTGGCGTTTTTTCCCAGCAAGTACAGTGTATTGGACTGAAGAGGATCTACTGTTCTTGTCAGGTTCCTAAGCAGAATTGAACTAGATATGGCCGTGTGTGTAGGAAGCACAGTTCTTTTGTTCTGAGCAAGCTCACTGTTTGGACCACATAGGAAACACAGTAGAGTAGAAGAGTGCTCTTTTCTCAAAAGCAGAGTGTGTTTCTTGTAAGGCGAGCTAGCGTTTGTTTCCCAGTCCTAAATGGAGTTGAATCACATGCAGTTTCTGGTCCTACGAGCAAGAGTTGTTTTCTGGTAAGGAAAGTAACTATTGAGCTCCCATTGCCATACACAGTGCAAATACCACTCGCATCTGTTCCCAGCAAATACAGTGTATTGGACTGAAGAGGAGCTACTGTTCTTGTCAGTTTCCTAAGCAGAGTTGAACTAGATATGGTCGGTGTTTGAATGAAGCACAGTTCTTTTGTTCTGAGCAAGCTCACTCTTTGGACCTTATAGGAAACTCAGTAGAGTAGAAGAGTGCTCTTTTCTCAAAAAAAAGTGTGTTTCTTGTAAGGCGAGCTAGCGTTTGTTTCCCAGTCCTAAATGGAGTTGAATCCCATGCAGTTTCTGGTCCTATGAGCAAGAGTTGTTTTCTGGTAAGATGAGTCAATATTGCGTTGCCATTGCCCTACACAGGACAAATAGCACTGGCGTCTGTTCCCAGCAAGTAGAGTATATTGGACAAAAAGGAGCTACTGTTCTTGTCAGTTTCCTAAGCAGAAATGAACTAGATATGGTCGGTGTGTGTAGGAAGCACAGTTCTTTTGTTCTGAGCAAGCTCACTGTTTGGACCCCATAGGAAAAACAGTAGAGTAGAAGAGTGCTCTTTTCATTAAAGCAGAGTGTGTTTCTTGTAAGGCGAGCTAGCGTATGTTTCACAGTCCTAAATGGAGTGGAATCACATGCAGATTCTGGTCCTCTGAGCAAGAGTTGTTTTCTGGTAAGGAAAGTCACGATTGTGCTCCCATTGCCATACACAGTGCAAATAGCCCTCCCGTCTGTTCCCAGCAAGTACAGTGTATCAGACTGAAGAGCAGCTACTGTTCTTGTCAGTTTCCTAAGCAGAGTTGAACTAGATATGGCCCGTGTGTGTAGGAAGCACAGTTCTTATGTTCTGAGCAAGCTCACTGTTCTGGCCCTATAGGAAACACAGTAGAGTAGAAGAGTGCACTTTTCTTAAAAGCAGAGTGTGTTTCTTGTAAGGCTAGCTCGCGTTTGTTTCCCAGTCCTAAATGGAGTTGAGTCACATGCAGTTTTTGGTCCTACGAGCAAGAGTTGTTTTCTGGTAAGAAGAGTCACTGTTGCGCTCCAAATGCCATATACAGTGCAAATAGCACTTGCGTCTGTTCCAAGCAAGTACAGTGTATTGGACTGAATAGGAGCTACTGTTCTTGTCAGTTTCCTAAGCAGAGTTGAACTAGATATGGCCCGTGTGTGTAGGAAGCACAGTTCTTTTGTTCTGAGCAAGCTCACTGTTTGGACCCCATAGGAAAAACAGTAGAGTAGAAGAGTGCTCTTTTCTCTAAAGCAGAGTGTGTTTCTTTTAAGGCGAGCTAGCGTTTGTTTCCCAGTCCTAAATGGAGTGGAATCACATGCAGTTTTTTGTCCTACGAGCAAGAGTTGTTCTCTGGTAAGACGAGTCACTATTGTGCTCCAATTGCCATACACAGTGCAAATAGCACTCGCGTCTGTTCCGAGCAAGTACAGTGTATTGGACTGAAGAGGAGCTACTGTTCTTGTCAGTTTCCTAAGCAGAGTTGAACTAGATATGGCCCGTGTGTGTAGGAAGCACAGTTCTTTTGTTCTGAGCAAGCTCACTGTTTTGACCCCATAGGAAACACAGTAGAGTAGAAGAGTGCTCTTTTCTCAAAAGCAGAGTGTGTTTCATGTAAGGCGAGCTAGCATTTGTTTCCCAGTCCTAAATAAAGTTGAATCACATGCAGTTTCTGGTCCTACGAGCAAGAGTTGTTTTCTGGTAAGGAAAGTCACTATTGCGCTCCCATTGCCATACACAGTGCAAATAGCCCTCCCGTCTGTTCCCAGCAAGTACAGTGTATCGGAGTGAAGAGGATCTACTGTTCTTGTCAGGTTCCTAAGCAGACTTGAACTAGATATGGCCGTGTTTGTAGGAAGCACAGTTTTTTTGTTATGAGCAAGCTCAGATTTCGGAACACATAGGAAACAGTAGAGAAGAAGAGTGCTTTTTTCTCAAAAGCAGAGTGTGTTTCTTGGAAGGCGAGCTAGCGTTTGTTTCCCAGTCCTAAATGGAGATGAGTCACATGCAGCTTTTTGTCCTACGAGCAAGAGTTGTTTTCTGGTAAGACGAGTCACTATTGTGCTCCAATTGCCATACACAGTGCAAATAGCACTCGCCTCTATTCCCAGCAAGTACAGTGTATTGGACTGAAGAGGAGCTACTGTTCTTGTCAGTTTCCTAAGCAGAGTTGAACTAGATATGGTCCGTGTGTGTAGGATGCACAGTTCTTTTGTTCTCAGCAAGCTCACTGTTCTTGCCCTATAGGAAACACAATAGAGTAGAAGAGTGCTCTTTTCTCAAAAGCAGAGTGTGTTTCTTGTAAGGCGAGCTAGCGTTTGTTTCCCAGTCCTAAATGGAGTTGAATCACATGCAGTTTCTGGTCGTACGAGCAAGAGTTGTTTTCTGGTAAGGAAGTCACTATTGTGCTCCCATTGCCATACACAGTGCAAAGAGCACTCGCGTCTGTTCCCAGCAAGTACAGTGTATCGGACTGAAAAGGAGCTACTGTTCTTGTCAGTTTCCTAAGCAGAGTTGAACTAGTTATGGCCGTGAGTGTAGGAAGCACAGTTTTTTTGTTCTGAGCAAGCTCACTGTTCGGAAACCATAGGAAACACAGCAGAGTATAGAGTGCTCTTTTCTCAAAAGCAGAGTGTGTTTCTTGGAAGGCGACCTAGCGATGGTTCCCAGTCATAAATGGAGTTGAGTCACATGCAGTTTTTTGTCCTACCAGCAAGAGTTGTTTTCTGGTAAGACGAGTCACTATTGTGCTCCAATAGCCATACACAGTGCAAATAGCCCTCCAGTCTGTTCCCAGCAAGTACAGTGTATCGGACTGAAGAGGATCTAATGTTCTTGTCAGGTTCCTAAGCAGACTTGAACTAGATATGGCCGTGTTTGTAGGAAGCACAGTTCTTTTGTTCTGAGCAAGCTCACTGTTTGGACCCCGTAGGAAACACAGTAGAGTAGAAGAGTGCTCTTTTCTCTAAAGCAGAGTGTTTTTCTTGTAAGGTGAGCTCGCGTTTGTTTCCCAGTCCTAAATGGAGTTGAGTCACATGCAGTTTTTGGTCCTATGAGCAAGAGTTGTTTTCTGGTAAGAAGAGTCACTATTGCGCTGCCATTGCCAAACACAGGACAAATAGCACTGGCGTCTGTTCCCAGCAAGTACAGTGTATTGGACTGAGGAGGATCAACTGTTCTTGTCAGGTTCCTAAGCAGAATTGAACTAGGTATGGTGGTGTGTGTAGGAAGCACGGTTTTTTTGTTCTGAGCAAGCTCACTGTTCGGACCTCATAGGAAACACAGTAGAGTAGAAGAGTGCTATTTTCTCAAAAGCAGAGTGTGTTTCTTGTAAGGCGAGCTAGCATTTGTTTCCTAGTCCTAAATGGAGTTCAATCACAGGCAGTTTCCGGTCCAATGAGCAAGAGTTGTTTTCTGGTAAGGAAAGTCACTATTGTGCTCATATTGACATACACAGTGCAAATAGCACTCGCGTCTGTTCCCAGCAAGTACAGTGTATTGGACTGAATAGGAGCTACTGTTCTTGTCAGTTTCCTAAGCAGAGTTGAACTAGTTATGGCCGTGAGTGTAGGAAGCACAGTTTTTTTGTTCTGAGCAAGCTCACTGTTCGGAAACCATAGGAAACACAGCAGAGTATAGAGTGCTCTTTTCTCAAAAGCAGAGTGTGTTTCTTGGAAGGCGACGTAGCGATGGTTCCCAGTCATAAATGGAGTTGAGTCACATGCAGTTTTTTGTCCTTCGAGCAAGAGTTGTTTTCTGGTAAGACGAGTCACTATTGTGCTCCAATAGCCATACACAGTGCAAATAGCCCTCCCGTCTGTTCCCAGCAAGTACAGTGTATCAGACTGAAGAGGAGCTACTGTTCTTGTCAGTTTCCTAAGCAGAGTTGAACTAGAGATGGTCGGTGTGTGTAGGAAGCACAGTTCTTTTGTTCTGAGCAAGCTCACTGTTTGGATCCCATAGGAAACTCAGTAGAGTAGAAGAGTGCTCTTTTCTCAAAAGCAGAGTGTGTTTCTTGTAAGCCGAGCTAGCGTTTGTTTCCCAGTCCTAAATGGAGTTGAATCACATGCAGTTTCTGGTCCTATGAGCAAGAGTTGTTTTCTGGTAAGAAGAGTCAATATTGCTCTGCCATTGCCCTACACAGGACAAATAGCACTGTCGTCTGTTCCCAGCAGTACAGTGTATTGGACTGAAGAGGATCTACTGTTCTTGTCAGGGTCCTAAGCAGAATTGAACTAGGTGTGACGGTGTGTGTAGGAATCACGTTTTTTTTTTGTTCTGAGCAAGCTCACTGTTCGGACCTCATAGGAAAAACAGTAGAGTAGAAGAGTGCTCTTTTCTCAAAACAAAAGTGTGTTTCTTGTAAGGCGAGCTAGCGTTTGTTTCCTAGCCCTAATTGGAGTTCAATCACAGGCAATTTCCGGTCCTATGAGCAAGAGTTGTTTTCTGGTAAGGAAAGTTACTATTGTGCTCCCATTGCCATACACAGTGCAAATAGCACTCGCGTCTGTTCCCAGCAAGTACAGTGTATTGGACTAAATAGGAGCTACTGTTCTTGTCAGTTTTCTAAGCAGAGTTGAACTAGATATGGTCGGTGTGTGTAGGAAGCACAGTTCTTTTGTTCTGAGCAAGCTAACTGTTTGGACCCCATAGGAAACACAGTAGAGTAGAAGAGTGCTCTTTTCTCAAAAGCAGAGTGTGTTTCTTGTAAGGAGAGCTAGCGTTTGTTTCCCAGTCCTAAATGGAGTTGAATCCCATGCAGTTTTAGTCCTATTGTCAAGAGTTGTTTTATGGTAAGAATAGTAAATATTGTGCAGCCAATGCCAAACACAGGACAAATAGCACTGGAGTCTGTTCCCAGCAAGTACAGTGTATTGGACTGAAGAGGATCTACTGTTCTTGTCAGGTTCCTAAGCAGAATTGAACTAGATATGGCCGTCTGTGTAGGAAGCACAGTTCTTTTGGTTTGAGCAAGTTCACTGTTCGGACCTCTTAGGAAACACCATAGAGTAGAAGAGTGCTTTTTTTCTCTAAATCAGAGTGTGTTTCTTGTAAGGCGAGCTAGCATTTGTTTCCCAGTCCTAAATGGAGTCGCATCACATGCAGTTTCTGGTCCTATGAGCAAGAGTTGTTTTCTGCTAAGAAGAGTCACTATTGTGCTCCCATTGTAATACACAGGGCAAATAGCACTCGCGTCTGTTCCCAGCATGCACAGTGTATTGGACTGAAGAGGATCTACTGTTCTTGTCAGGTTCCTAAGCAGAGTTGAACTAGATATGGCCGTGTGTGTAGGAAGCACAGTTCTTTTGTTCTGAGCAAGCTCACTGTTCTGGCCCTATAGGAAACATAGTAGAGTAGAAGAGTGCTCTTTTCTCAAAAGCAGAGTGTGTTTCTTGTAAGGCGAGCTAGCGTTTGTTTCCCAGTCCAATATGGAGTTGAATCACATGCAGTTTCTGGTCCTACAAACAAGAGTTGTTTTCTGGTAAGAAGAGTCACTATTGCGCTGCCATTGCCATACACAGGACAAATAGCACTGGCGTCTTTTCACAGCAAGTGCAGTTTATTGGACGGAAGAGGATCTACTGTACTTGTCAGGTTCCTAAGTAGATTTGAACTAGATATGGCCATGTGTGTAGGAAGCACAGTTTTTTTTGTTCTGAGCAAGCTCACTGTTCGGACGCCATAGGAATCACAGTAGAGTAGAAGAGTGCTCTTTTCTCTAAAGCAGAGTGTGTTTCTTGTAAGGCGTGCTCGCGTTTGTTTCCCAGTCCTAAATTGAGTTGAGTCTCAGGCATTTTTTGGTCCTACGAGCAAGAGTTTTTTTCTGGTAAGGAAGTCACTATTGTGCTCCCATTGGAAAACACAGTGCAAATAGCACTCGTGTCTGTTCCCAGCAAGTACAGTGTATCGGACTGAAGAGGAGCTACTGTTCTTGTCAGGTTCCTAATCAGAATTGCAATAGATATGGCCGTGTGTGTAGGAAGCACAGTTCTTTTGTTCTTAGCAAGCTCACTGTTCTGGCCCTACAGGAAACACAGCAGAGTAGAAGAGTGCTCTTTTCTCAAAAGCAGAGTGTGTTTCTTGTAAGGCGAGCTCGCGTTTGTTTCCCAGTCCTAAATGGAGTTGAGTCACATGCAGTTTTTTGTCCTACGAGCAAGAGTTGTTTTTTGGTAAGACGAGTCACTATTGTGCTCCAATTGCCATACACAGTACAAATAGCACTCGCGTCTGTTCCGAGCAAGTACAGTGTATTGGACTGAAGAGGATCTACTGTTCTTGTCAGGTTCCTAAGCAGAGTTGAACTAGATATGGTCCGTGTGTGTAGGAAGCACAGTTGTTTTGTTCTGAGCAAGCTCACTGTTTAGACCCCATAGGAAACACAGTAGAGTAGAAGAGTACTCTTTTCTCAAAAGCAGAGTGTGTTTCTTGTAAGGCGAGCTAGCATTTGTTTCCCAGTCCTAAATGGAGTTGAATCCCATGCAGTTTCTCGTCCTACAAGCAAGAGTTTTTTCTGGTAAGAAGAGTCACTATTGCGCTGCCGTTGCCATACACAGGACAAATAGCACTGTTGTCTGTTCCCAGCAGTGCAGTGTATTGGACTGAAGAGGATCTACTGTTCTTCTCAGGTTCCTAAGCAGAATTGACCTAGGTATGGTGGTGTGTGTAGGAAGCACGGTTTTTTTGTTCTGAGCAAGCTCACTGTTCGGACCTCATACAAAAACACAGTAGAGTAGAAGAGTGCTCTTTTCTCAAAAGCATAGTGTGTTTCCTGTAAGGCGAGCTAGTGTTTGTTTCCTAGTCTTAAATGGAGTTCAATCACAGGCAGTTTCCAGTCCAATGAGCAAGAATTGTTTTCTGGTAAGGAAAGTCACTATTGTGCTCATATTGCCATACACAGTGCAAATAGCACTCGCATCTGTTCCCAGCAAGTACAGTGTATTGGACTGAATAGGAGCTACTGTTCTTGTCAGTTTCCTAAGCAGAGTTGATTTGATATGGCCGTGTGTGTAGGAAGCACAGTTCTTTTGTTCTGAGCAAGCTCACTGTTTGGACCCCATTGGAAACACAGTAGAGTAGAAGAGTGCTCTTTTCTCAAAAGCAGAGTGTGTTTCTTATAAGGCGAGCTGAGCTAGCGTTTGTTTCCCAGTCCTAAATGGAGTTGAATCACATGCAGTTTCTGGTACTATGAGCAAGAGTTTTTTTTTGGTAAGAAGAGTCACTATTGTTCTCCCATTGTCATACACAGGGCAAATAGCACTGGTGTCTGTTCCCAGCATGTACAGTGTATTGGACTGAAGAGGATCTACTGTTCTTGTCAGTTTCCTCAGTAGAGTTGAACTAGATATGATCCGTGTGTGTAGGAAGCACAGTTCTTTTGTTCTGAGCAAGCTCATTGTTTGGACCCCATTGGAAACACAGTAGAGTAGAAGAGTGGTCTTTTCTCAAAAGCAGAGTGTGTTTCTTGTAAGGCGAGCCGGGCTAGCGTTTGTTTCCCTGTCCTAAATGGAGTTGAATCACATGCAGTTTCTGGTCCTACGAGCAAGAGTTGTTTTATGGTAAGAAGAGTCACTATTGTGCTCCCATTTTCATACACAGGGCAAATAGCACTGGCGTCTGTTCCCAGCATGTACAGTGTATTGGACTGAAGAGGATCTACTGTTCTTGTCAGGTTCCTAAGCAGAGATGAACTAGATATGGCCGTGTTTGTAGGAAGCACAGTACTTTTGTTCTGAGCAAGATCACTGTTCTGGCCCTATAGGAAACACAGTAGAGTAGAAGAGTGCTCTTTTCTCTAAAGCAGAGTGTGTTTCTTGTAAGGCAAGCTAGCATTTGTTTCCTAGGCCTAAATGGAGTTCAATCACAGGCAGTTTCCGGTCCAATGAGCAAGAGTTGTTTTCTGGTAAGGAAAGTCACTATTGTGGTCATATTGCCATACACAGTGCAAATAGCACTCGTGTCTGTTCCCAGCAAGTACAGTGTATTGGACTGAATAGGAGCTACTGTTCTTGTCAGTTTCCTAAGCAGAGTTGAACTAGTTATGGCCGTGTGTGTAGGAAGCACAGTTCTTTTGTTCTGAGCAAGCTCACTGTTCAGGCCCTATAGGAAACACAGTAGAGTAGAAGAGTGCTCTTTTCTCAAAAGCAGAGTGTGTTTCTTGTAAGGCGAGCTAGTGTTTGTTTCCCAGTCCTAAATGGAGTTGAATCACATGCAGATTCTGGTCCTACGAGCAAGAGTTGTTTTCTGGTAAGAAGAGTCACTATTGCGCTGCCATTGCCAAACACAGGACAAATAGCACTGGCGTCTGTTCCCAGCAAGTACAGTGTATTGGACTGAAGAGGATCTACTGTTCTTGTCAGGTTCCTAAGCAGAATTGAACTAGGTATGGCGGTGTGTGTAGGAAGCACGGTTTTTTTGTTCTGAGCAAGCTCACTGTTCGGACCTCATAGGAAACACAGTAGAGTAGAAGAGTGCTATTTTCTCAAAAGCAGAGTGTGTTTCTTGTAAGGCGAGCTAGCATTTGTTTTCTAGTCCTAAATGGAGTTCAATCACAGGCAGTTTCCGGTCCAATGAGCAAGAGTTGTTTTCTGGTAAGGAAAGTCACTATTGTGCTCATATTGACATACGCAGTGCAAATAGCACTCGCGTCTGTTCCCAGCAAGTACAGTGTATTGGACTGAATAGGAGCTACTGTTCTTGTCAGTTTCCTAAGCAGAAATGAACTAGTTATGGCCGTGTGTGTAGGAAGCACAGTTTTTTTGTTCTGAGCAAGCTCACAATTCGGAAACCATAGGAAACACAGTAGAGTATAGAGTGCTCTTTTCTCAGAAGCAGAGTGTGTTTCTTGGAAGGCTACCTAGCGATGGTTCCCAGTCATGAATGGAGTTGAGTCACATGCAGTTTTTTGTCCTACGAGCAAGAGTTGTTTTCTGGTAAGACAAGTCACTATTGTGCTCCAATAGCCATACACAGTGCAAATAGCACCCGCGTCTATTCCCCGCAAGTACAGTGTATTGGACTGAAGAGGAGCTACTGTTCTTGTCAGTTTCCTAAGCAGAGTTTAACTAGATAGGGCCCGTGTGTGTAGGAAGCACAGTTCTTTTGTTCTGAGCAATCTCACTGTTCTGACCCCATAGGAAACACAGTAGAGTAGAAGAGTGCTCTTTTCTCAAAAGCAGAGTGTGTTTCATGTAAGGCGAGCTAGCATTTGTTTCCCAGTCCTAAATAAAGTTGAATCACATGCAGTTTCTGGTCCTACGAGCAAGAGTTGTTTTCTGGTAAGGAAAGTCACTATTGCGCTCCCATTGCCATACACAGTGCAAATAGCCCTCCCGTCTGTTCCCAGCAAGTACAGTGTATCGGAGTGAAGAGGATCTACTGTTCTTGTCAGGTTCCTAAGCAGACTTGAACTAGATATGGCCGTGTTTGTAGGAAGCACAGTTTTTTTGTTATGAGCAAGCTCAGATTTCAGAACACATAGGAAACAGTAGAGAAGAAGAGTGCTCTTTTCTCAAAAGCAGAGTGTGTTTCTTGGAAGGCGAGCTAGCGTTTGTTTCCCAGTCCTAAATGGAGTTGAGTCACATGCAGCTTTTTGTCCTACGAGCAAGAGTTGTTTTCTGGTAAGACGAGTAACTATTGTGCTCCAATTGCCATACACAGTGCAAATAGCACTCGCCTCTATTCCCAGCAAGTACAGTGTATTGGACTGAAGAGGAGCTACTGTTCTTGTCAGTTTCCTAAGCAGAGTTGAACTAGATATGGTCCGTGTGTGTAGGATGCACAGTTCTTTTGTTCTCAGCAAGCTCACTGTTCTGGCCCTATAGGAAACACAATAGAGTAGAAGAGTGCTCTTTTCTCAAAAGCAGAGTGTGTTTCTTGTAAGGCGAGCTAGCGTTTGTTTCCCAGTCCTAAATGGAGTTGAATCACATGCAGTTTCTGGTCCTACGAGCAAGAGTTGTTTTCTGGTAAGGAAGTCACTATTGTGCTCCCATTGCCATACACAGTGCAAATAGCACTCGCGTCTGTTCCCAGCAAGTACAGTGTATCGGACTGAAAAGGAGCTACTGTTCTTGTCAGTTTCCTAAGCAGAGTTGAACTAGATATGGCCCGTGTGTGTAGGAAGCACAGTTCTTTTGTTCTGAGCAAGCTCACTGTTTGGACCTCCTAGGAAACACAGTAGAGTAGAAGAGTGCTCTTTTCTCAAAAGCAGAGTGTGTTTATTGTAAGGCGAGCTAGCATTTGTTTCCTAGTCCTAATGGAGTTCAATCACAGGCAGTTTCCGGTCCAATGAGCAAGAGTTGTTTTCTGGTAAGGAAAGTCACTATTGTGCTCATATTGACATACACAGTGCAAATAGCACTCGCGTCTGTTCCCAGCAAGTACAGTGTATTGGACTGAATAGGAGCTACTGTTCTTGTCAGTTTCCTAAGCAGAGTTGAACTAGTTATGGCCGTGAGTGTAGGAAGCACAGTTTTTTTGTTCTGAGCAAGCTCACTGTTCGGAAACCATAGGAAACACAGCAGAGTATAGAGTGCTCTTTTCTCAAAAGCAGAGTGTGTTTCTTGGAAGGCGACCTAGCGATGGTTCCCAGTCATAAATTGAGTTGAGTCACATGCAGTTTTTTGTCCTACCAGCAAGAGTTGTTTTCTGGTAAGACGAGTCACTATTGTGCTCCAATAGCCATACACAGTGCAAATAGCCCTCCAGTCTGTTCCCAGCAA
Source organism: Peromyscus eremicus (assembly GCF_949786415.1). Lineage (NCBI taxonomy): Eukaryota > Metazoa > Chordata > Mammalia > Rodentia > Cricetidae > Peromyscus > Peromyscus eremicus. The sequence continues at coordinate 3,406 of NW_026736715.1, read as the reverse complement.
GTACAGTGTATCGGACTGAAGAGGATCTAATGTTCTTGTCAGGTTCCTAAGCAGACTTGAACTAGATATGGCCGTGTTTGTAGGAAGCACAGTTCTTTTGTTCTGAGCAAGCTCACTGTTTGGACCCCGTAGGAAACACAGTAGAGTAGAAGAGTGCTCTTTTCTCTAAAGCAGAGTGTTTTTCTTGTAAGGTGAGCTCGTGTTTGTTTCCCAGTCCTAAATGGAGTTGAGTCACATGCAGTTTTTGGTCCTATGAGCAAGAGTTGTTTTCTGGTAAGAAGAGTCACTATTGCGCTGCCATTGCCAAACACAGGACAAATAGCACTGGCGTCTGTTCCCAGCAAGTACAGTGTATTGGACTGAGGAGGATCAACTGTTCTTGTCAGGTTCCTAAGCAGAATTGAACTAGGTATGGTGGTGTGTGTAGGAAGCACGGTTTTTTTGTTCTGAGCTAGCTCACTGTTCGGACCTCATAGGAAACACAGTAGAGTAGAAGAGTGCTATTTTCTCTAAAGCAGAGTGTGTTTCTTGTAAGGCGAGCTAGCATTTGTTTCCTAGTCCTAAATGGAGTTCAATCACAGGCAGTTTCCGGTCCAATGAGCAAGAGTTGTTTTCTGGTAAGGAAAGTCACTATTGTGCTCATATTGACATACACAGTGCAAATAGCACTCGCGTCTGTTCCCAGCAAGTACAGTGTATTGGACTGAATAGGAGCTACTGTTCTTGTCAGTTTCCTAAGCAGAGTTGAACTAGTTATGGCCGTGAGTGTAGGAAGCACAGTTTTATTGTTCTGAGCAAGCTCACTTTTCGGAAACCATAGGAAACACAGCAGAGTATAGAGTGCTCTTTTCTCAAAAGCAGAATGTGTTTCTTGGAAGGCGACGTAGCGATGGTTCCCAGTCATAAATGGAGTTGAGTCACATGCAGTTTTTTGTCCTTCGAGCAAGAGTTGTTTTCTGGTAAGACGAGTCACTATTGTGCTCCAATAGCCATACACAGTGCAAATAGCCCTCCCGTCTGTTCCCAGCAAGTACAGTGTATCAGACTGAAGAGGAGCTACTGTTCTTGTCAGTTTCCTAAGCAGAGTTGAACTAGAGATGGTCGGTGTGTGTAGGAAGCACAGTTCTTTTGTTCTGAGCAAGCTCACTGTTTGGATCCCATAGGAAACTCAGTAGAGTAGAAGAGTGCTCTTTTCTCAAAAGCAGAGTGTGTTTCTTGTAAGCCGAGCTAGCGTTTGTTTCCCAGTCCTAAATGGAGTTGAATCACATGCAGTTTCTGGTCCTATGAGCAAGAGTTGTTTTCTGGTAAGAAGAGTCAATATTGCTCTGCCATTGCCCTACACAGGACAAATAGCACTGTCGTCTGTTCCCAGCAGTACAGTGTATTGGACTGAAGAGGATCTACTGTTCTTGTCAGGTTCCTAAGCAGAATTGAACTAGGTGTGACGGTGTGTGTAGGAATCACGTTTTTTTTTGTTCTGAGCAAGCTCACTGTTCGGACCTCATAGGAAAAACAATAGAGTAGAAGAGTGCTCTTTTCTCAAAACAAAAGTGTGTTTCTTGTAAGGCGAGCTAGCGTTTGTTTCCTAGCCCTAATTGGAGTTCAATCACAGGCAGTTTCCGGTCCTATGAGCAAGAGTTGTTTTCTGGTAAGGAAAGTTACTATTGTGCTCCCATTGCCATACACAGTGCAAATAGCACTCGCGTCTGTTCCCAGCAAGTACAGTGTTTTGGACTAAATAGGAGCTACTGTTCTTGTCAGTTTCCTAAGCAGAGTTGAACTAGATATGGTCGGTGTGTGTAGGAAGCACAGTTCTTTTGTTCTGAGCAAGCTAACTGTTTGGACCCCATAGGAAACACAGTAGAGTAGAAGAGTGCTCTTTTCTCAAAAGCAGAGTGTGTTTCTTGTAAGGAGAGCTAGCGTTTGTTTCCCAGTCCTAAATGGAGTTGAATCCCATGCAGTTTTAGTCCTATTGTCAAGAGTTGTTTTATGGTAAGAATAGTAAATATTGTGCAGCCAATGCCAAACACAGGACAAATAGCACTGGAGTCTGTTCCCAGCAAGTACAGTGTATTGGACTGAAGAGGATCTACTGTTCTTGTCAGGTTCCTAAGCAGAATTGAACTAGATATGGCCGTCTGTGTAGGAAGCACAGTTCTTTTGGTTTGAGCAAGTTCACTGTTCGGACTTAGGAAACACCATAGAGTAGAAGAGTGCTTTTTTCTCTAAATCAGAGTGTGTTTCTTGTAAGGCGAGCTAGCATTTGTTTCCCAGTCCTAAATGGAGTCGCATCACATGCAGTTTCTGGTCCTATGAGCAAGAGTTGTTTTCTGCTAAGAAGAGTCACTATTGTGCTCCCATTGTCATACACAGGGCAAATAGCACTCGCGTCTGTTCCCAGCATGCACAGTGTATTGGACTGAAGAGGATCTACTGTTCTTGTCAGGTTCCTAAGCAGAGTTGAACTAGATATGGCCGTGTGTGTAGGAAGCACAGTTCTTTTGTTCTGAGAAAGCTCACTGTTCTGGCCCTATAGGAAACATAGTAGAGTAGAAGAGTGCTCTTTTCTCAAAAGCAGAGTGTGTTTCTTGTAAGGCGAGCTAGCGTTTGTTTCCCAGTCCAATATGGAGTTGAATCACATGCAGTTTCTGGTCCTACAAACAAGAGTTGTTTTCTGGTAAGAAGAGTCACTATTGCGCTGCCATTGCCATACACAGGACAAATAGCACTGGCGTCTTTTCACAGCAAGTACAGTGTATTGGACGGAAGAGGATCTACTGTACTTGTCAGGTTCCTAAGCAGATTTGAACTAGATATGGCCGTGTGTGTAGGAAGCACAGTTTTTTTGTTCTGAGCAAGCTCACTGTTCGGACGCCATAGAATCACAGTAGAGTAGAAGAGTGCTCTTTTCTCTAAAGCAGAGTGTGTTTCTTGTAAGGCGTGCTCGCGTTTGTTTCCCAGTCCTAAATTGAGTTGAGTCTCAGACATTTTTGGTCCTACGAGCAAGAGTTGTTTTCTGGTAAGAAGAGTCACTATTGCCCTCCAAATGCCATACACAGTGCAATAGCTCTCGCATCTGTTCCCAGCAAGTATAGTGTATTGGACTGAATAGGAGCTACTGTTCTTGTCAGTTTCCTAATCAGAGTTGAGCTTGATTTTTCCCGTGTAGGAAGCATAGTTCTTTTGTTCTGAGCAAGCTCACTGTTTGGACCCCATAGGAAACACAGTAGAGTAGCAGAGTGCTCTTTTCTCAAAGCAGAGTGTGTTTCTTGTAAGGCGAGCTAGCGTTTGTTTCCCAGTCCTAAATGGAGTTGAATCACATGGAGTTTCTGGACCTACGAGCAAGAGTTGTTTTATGGTAAGAAGAGTCACTATTGCACTACCATTGCCATACACAGGACAAAGA
>NW_026736714.1:0-61000 GCF_949786415.1 Peromyscus eremicus | reverse complement strand
TGTAAGGCGAGCTAGCGTTTGTTTCCCAGTCCTAAATGGAGTTGAATCACATGCAGTTTCTGGTCCTACAGGCAAGGGATGTTTTCAGGTAAGGAAAGTCACTATTGTGCTCCCTTTGCCATAAACAGTGCAAATAGCACTCACGTCTGTTCCCAACAAGTACAGTGTATTGGACTGAAGAGGAGCTACTGTTCTTGTCAGTTTCCTAAGCTGAGTTGAATTAGATATGGCCCGTGTGTGTAGGAAGCACAGTTCTTTTGTACTGAGCAAGCTCACTGTTCTGGCCCTATAGGAAACACAGAAGAGTAGAAGAGTGCTCTTCTCTCAGAAGCAGAGTTTGTTTCTTGTAAGGCGAGCTAGCGTTTGTTTCCCAGTCCTAAATGGAGATGAATCACATGCAGTTTCTGGTCCTACGAACAAGAGCTGTTTTCTGGTAAGAAAAGTCACTATTGCGCTACCATTGCCACACACAGTGCAAATAGCACTCGCGTCTGCTCCCAACAAGTACAGTGTATTGGAATGAAGAGGAGCTACTGTTCTTGTCAGTTTCCTAAGCAGAGTTGAACTAGATATAGCCCGTGTGTGTAGGAAGCACAGTTCTTTTGTTCTGAGCAAGCTCACGGTTCTCGCCCTAGAGGAAACACAGTAGAGTAGAAGAGTGCTCTTTTCTCAAAAGCAGAGCGTGTTTCTTGTAAGGAGAGCTAGCGTTTGTTTCCAAGTCCTAAATGGATTTGAATCACATGCAGTTTTTGGTCCTAAGAGGAAGGGATGTTTTCTGGTAAGGAAAGTCACTATTGCGCTCTCTTTGCCATACACAGTTCAAATAGCACTCGCGTCTGTTCCCAGCAAGTACAGTGTATAGGACTGTAGAGGAGCTACTGTTCTTGTCATTTTCCTAAGCAGAGTTGAACTAGATATGGCCCGTGTTTGTAGGAAGCACAGGTCTTTTGTTCTAAGCAAGCACACTGTTCGGATGACATAGCAAACACAGTAGAATAGAAGAGTGCTCTTTTCTCAAAAGTAGAGTGTGTTTCTTGTAAGGCGAGCTAGCATTTGTTTCCCAGTCCTAAATGGAGTTGAGTCACATGCAGTTTCTGGTCCTACGAGCAAGAATTGTTTTCTGGTAAGAAGAGTCACTATTGCGCTCCCATTGACATACACAGGGCAAATAGCACTCGTGTCTGTTCCCAGCAAATACAGTGTATTAGACATAAGAGGAGCTACTGTTCTTGTCAGTTTCTTAAGCAGAGTTGAAGTAGATATGTCCCGTGAGTGTAGGAAGCACAGTTCTTTTGTTCTGAGCAAGCTCACTGTTCGGACCCCATAGGAAACACAGTAGAGTAGAAGAGTGTTGTTTTCTCAAAAGCAGAGTGTGTTTCTTCTAGGGCGAGCTAGCGTTTGTTCCAAGTCCCAAATGGTGTTGAATCACGTGCAGTTTCTGGTCCTACAAGCAAGAGTTGTTTTCTGGTAAGAAGAGTCACTATTGCGCTCCCATTGCCATACACAGGGCAAATAGCACTCGTGTCTGTTCCCAGCAAGTACAGTGTATTTGACTGAAGAGGAGCTACTGTTCTTGTCAGTTTCCTAAGCAGAGTTGAACTAGATATGGCCCGTGTGTGTAGGAAGCACAGTTCTTTTGTTCTGAGCAAGCTCACTCTTCTGGCCTATAGGAAACACAGTAGAGTAGAAGAGTGCTCGTTTCTCAAAAGCAGAGCGTGTTTCTTGTAAGGCGAGCTAGCGTTTGTTTCCCAGTCCTAAATGGAGTTGAATCACATGCAGTTTCTGTCCTACGAGCAAGAGTTGTTTTCTGGAAAGGAAAGTCACTATTGTGCTCCCTTTGCCATACACAGTTCAAATAGCAATGGCGTCTGTTCCCAGCAAGTACAGTGTATTTGACTGAAGAGGAGCTACTGTTCTTGTCTGTTCCTTAAGCAGAGTTGAACTAGGTATGGCCCGTGTGTGTAGGAAGCAAAGTTCTTTGGTTCTGAGCAAGCTCACAGTTCGGACCCCATAGGAAACACAGTAGAATAGAAGAGTGCTCTTTTCTCAAAAGCAGAGTGTGTTTCTTGTAAGGCAAGCTAGCGTTTGTTTCCCAGTCCTAAATGGAGTTGAATCCCATGCAGTTTCTGGTCCTATGAGCAAGAGTTGTTTTCTGGTAAGAAGAATCACTATTGCGCTTTCATTGTCATACACAGGGCAAATAGCACTGGCGTCTGTTCCCAGCATGTAAAGTGTATTGGACTGAAGAGGATCTACTGTTCTTGTCAGTTTCCTAAGCAGAGTTGAACTAGATATGGCCTGTGTGTGTAGGAAGCACAGTTCTTTTGATCTGAGCAAGCTCACTGTTCTGGCCCTATAGGAAACACAGTAGAGTAGATGAGTGCTCTTTTCTCAAAAGCAGAGTGTGTTTCTTGTAAGGCGAGCTAGTGTTTGTTTCCAAGTCCTAAATGGAGTTGAATCACATGCAGTTTTTGGTCCTACAAGCAAGAGTTGTTTTCTGGTAAGAAGAGTCACTATTGCGCTCCCATTGCCATACACAGGGCAAATAGCACTCACGTCTGTTCCCAGCAAGTACAGTGTATTAGACTGAAGAGGAGCTACTGTTCTTGTCAGTTTCCTAAGCAGAGTTGAACTAGATAGGGCCCGTGTGTGTAGGAAGCACAGTTCTTTTGTTCTGAGCAAGCTCACTCTTCTGGCCGTATAGGAAACACAGAAGAGTAGAAGAGTGCTCTTTTCTCAAAAGCAGAGTGTGTTTCTTGTAAGGCGAGCTAGCGTTTGGTTCCCAGTCCAAAATGGAGTTGAATCACATGCAGTTTCTGGTCCTACGAGCAAGAGTTGTTTTCTGGTAAGAAGAGTCACTTTTGTGCTACCATTGCCATACACAGTGCAAATAGCACTCGCGTCTGTTCCCAGCAAGTACAGTGTATTGGACAGAAGAGTAGCTACTGTTCTTGTCAGTTTCTTAAGCAGAGTTGAAGTAGATATGTCCCCTGTGTGTGAAGCACAGTTCTTTTGTTCTGAGCAAGCTCACTGTTCGGACCCCATAGGAAACACAGTAGAGTAGAAGAGTGCTCTTTTCTCAAAAGCAGAGTGTGTTTCTTGTAAGGCTAGCTAGTGTTTGTTTCCCAGTCAGAAACTGAGTTGAATCCCATGCAATTTCTGCTACTACAAGGAAGAGTTGTTTTCTGGTAAGAAGAGTCACTATTGCGCTCCCATTGTCATACATACAGCAAATAGCATTCGCGTCTGCTCCCAGCAAGTACAGTGTATTGGACTGAAGAGGAGCTACTGTTCTTCTCAGTTTCCTAAGCAGAGTTGAACTAGATATGGCCTGTGTGTGTAGGAAGCACAGTTCTTTTGTTCTGAGCAAGCTCACTGTTCTGGCCCTATAGGAAACACAGTAGAGTAGAAAAGTGCTCTTTTCTCAAAAGCAGAGAGTGTTTCTTGTAAGGCGAGCTAGGGTTTGTTTCCCAGTCCCAAATGGAGTTGAATCACATGCAGTTTCTGATCCTAGAAGCAAGAGTTGTTTTCTGGTAAGAAGAGTCACTATGCGCTCCCATTGTCATACACAGGGCAAATAGCACTGGCGTCTGTTGCCAGCAAGTACAGTGTATTGGACTGAAGAGGAGCTACTGTTCTTGTCAGTTTCCTAAGCAGAGTTGAACTAGATATAGCCCGTGTGTGTAGGAAGCACAGTTCTATTGTTCTGAGCAAGCTCACTGTTCTTGCCCTATAGGAAACATAGTAGAGTAAAAGAGTGCTCTTTTCTCAAAAGCAGAGTGTGTTTCTTGTAAGGTGAGCTAGCGTTTGTTTCCCATTCCTAAATGGAGTTGAATCACATGCAGTTTTTGGTCCTACGAGCAAGGGATGTTTTCTGGTAAGGAAAGTCACTATTGCGCTCCCTTTGCAATACAGATTTTCAAATAGCACTCGCGTCTTTTCCCAGCAAGTACAGTGTATTGGACTGAAGAGGAGCTACTGTTCTTCTCAGTTTCCTAAGCAGAGTTGAACTAGATATGGCCTGTGTGTGTAGGAAGCACAGTTCTTTTGTTCTGAGCAAGCTCACTGTTCTGGCCCTATAGGAAACACGGTAGAGTAGAAAAGTGCTCTTTTCTCAAAAGCAGAGTGTGTTTCTTGTAAGGCGAGCTAGGGTTTGTTTCCCAGTCCCAAATGGAGTTGAATCACATGCAGTTTCTGATCCTAGGAGCAAGAGTTGTTTTCTGGTAAGAAGAGTCACTATGCGCTCCCATTGTCATACACAGGGCAAATAGCACTGGCGTCTGTTGCCAGCATGTACAGTGTATTGGACTGAAGAGGATCTACTGTTCTTGTCAGTTTCCTTAGCAGAGTTGAACTAGATATAGCCCATGTGTGTAGGAAGCACATTCTTTTGTTCTGAGCAAGCTCACTGTTTTAGCCCTATAGGAAACACAGTAGAGTAGAAGAGTGCTCTTTCCTCAAAAGCAGACTGTGTTTCTTGTAATGCGAGCTAGCTTTTGTTTCCCAGTCCTAAATGGAGTTGAATCACATGCAGTTTCTGGTCCTATGAGCAAGAGTTGTTTTCTGGTAAGAAGAGTCACTATTGTGCTCCCTTTGCCATACACAGGTCAAATAGCACTCGCGTCTGTTCCCAGCAAGTACAGTGTATTGAACTGAAGAGGATCAACTGTTCTTGTCAGTTTCCTAAGCAGAGTGGAAGTAGATATGGCCCGTTTTTTTAGGAAGCACAGTTCTTTTGTTTTGAGCAAGCTCGCTGTTCGGACCCCATAGGAAACACAGTAGAATAGAAGAGTGCTCTTTCCTCAAAAGCAGACTGTGTTTCTTGTAAAGCGAGCTAGTGTTTGTTTCACAGTCCTAAATGGAGTTGAATCACATGCAGTTTCTGGTCCTTAGCAAGAGTTGTTTTCTGGTAAGAAGAGTCACTATTGTGCTCCCATTGTCATACACAGGGCAAATAGCACTGGGGTCTGTTCCCTTCATGTACAGTGTATTGGACTGAAGATGATCTAATGTTCTTGTCAGTTTCCTAAGCAGAGTTGAACTAGATATGGCCCGTGTGTGTAGGAAGCACAGTTCTTTTGTTCTGAGCAAGCTCACTGTTCGGACCCCATAGGAAACACAGTAGAATAGAAGAGTGCTCTTTTCTCAAAAGCAGAGTGTGTTTCTTGTAAGGCGAGCTAGCGTTTGTTTCCCAGTCCAAAATCGAGTTGAATCACATGCAGTTTCTGGTCCTATGAGCAAGGGATGTTTTCAGGTAAGGAAAATCACTATTGTGCTCCCTTTGCCATAAACAATGCAAATAGCACTTGCGTCTGTTCCCAGCAAGTACTGTGTATTGGACTGAAGAGGAGCTACTGTTCTTGTCAGTTTCCTAAGCAGAGTTGAACGAGATATGGCCCGTGTGTGTAGGAAGCACAGTTCTTTTGTTCTGAGCAAGCTCACTGTTCTGGTCCTTTAGGAAACACAGAAGAGTAGAAGAGTGCTCTTTTCTCAAAAGCAGAGTGTGTTTCTTGTAAGGTGAGCTAGCGTTTGTTTCCCAGTCCTAAATGGAGTTGAATTACATGCAGTTTCTTGTCCTATGAGCAAGAGATGTTTGCTGGTAAGAAGAGTCACTATTGCGCTCCTATTGCCATACATAGTGCAAAAACACTCGATACTGTTCTTTGCAAGTACAGTGTATTTGACAGAAGAGGAGCTACTGTTCTTGTCAGTTTCCTAAGCTTCGTTGAACTAGATATGGCCCGGGTGTGTCGGAAGCACACACAGTTCATTTGTTCTGAGCAAGCTCACTCTTCTGGCCTATAGGAAACACAGTAGAGTAGAAGAGTGCTCTTTTCTAAAAAGCAGAGTGTGTTTCTTGTAAGGCGAGCTTGCGTTTGTTTCCCAGTCCTAAATGTTGTTGAATAACATGCAGTTTCTGGTCCTACAAGCAAGAGTTGTTTTCTGGAAAGGAAAGTCACTATTGTGTTCCCTTTGCCATACACAGTGCAAATAGCACTCGCGTCTGTTCCCAGCAATTACAGTGTATTGGACTGAAGAGGAGCTACTGCTCTTGTCAGTTACCTAAGCAGAGTTGAACTAGATATGGCCCGTGTGTGTAGGAAGCACAGTTCTTTTGTTCTGAGCAAGCTCACTGTTCGGACCCCGTAGGAAACACAGTAGAATAGAAGAGTGCTTTTTTCTCAAAAGCAGATTGTGTTTCTTGTAAGGCTAGCTAGTGTTTGTTTCCCAGTCAGAAACAGATTTGAATCTCATGAGTTTCTGGTCCTACGAGCAAGAGTTGTTTTCTGGTAAAAGGAATCAATATTTTGCTCCCATTGCCATACACAGTGCAAATAGGACTCGCTTCTGTTCCCAGCATGTACAGTGTATTGCACTGAAGAGGATCTACTGTTCTTGACAGTTACCTAAGCAGAGTTGAACTAGATATGGCCCATGTGTGTAGGAAGCACAGTTCATTTGTTCTGAGCAAGCTCACTGTTCGGACCCCAAAGAAAAACAGTAGAATAGAAGAGTGCTCTTTTCTCAAAACCAGAGTGTGTTTCTTGTAAGGCGAGCTAGCGTTTGTTTCCCAGTCCAAAATGGAGTTGAATCACATGCAGTTTCTGGTCCTACGAGCAAGGGATGTTTTCAGGTAAGGAAAGTCACTATTGTGCTCCCTTTGCCATAAACAGTGCAAATAGCTCTCATGTCTGTTCCCAGCAAGTACAGTGTATTGGACTGAAGAGGAGCTACTGTTCTTGTCATTTTCCTAAGCAGAGTTGAACTACATATGGCCCGTGTGTGTAGGAAGCACAGTTCTTTTGTTCTGAGCAAGCTCACTGTTCTGGCCCTATAGACAAAACAGAAGAGTAGAAGAGTGCTCTTTTCTCAGAAGCAGAGTTTGTTTCTTGTAAGGCGAGCTAGCGTTTGTTTCCCAGTGCTAAATGTAGTTGAATTTCATGCAGTTTCTTGTCCTATGAGCAAGAGTTGATTTGTGGTAAGAAGAGTCCCTATTGTGCTCCTATTGCCATACACAGTGCAAACAACACTTGCTATTGTTCTTTGCAAGTACAGTGTATTGGACGGAAGAGAAGCTACTGTTCTTGTCCGTTTCCTAAGCAGAGTGGAACTAGATATGGCCCGTGTGTGTAGGAAGCACAGTTCTTTTGTTCTGAGCAAGCTCACTGTTCGGACCCCATAGGAAACACAGTAGAATAGAAGAGTGCTCTTTTCTCAAAAGCAGAGTGTGTTTCTTGTAAGGCTAGCTAGTGTTTGTTTCCCAGTCAGAAACAGATTTGAATCTCATGAGTTTCTGGTCCTACAAGCAAGAGTTGTTTTCTGGTAAGAGGAGTCACTATTTTGCTCCCATTGACATACACAGTGCAAATAGGACTCGCGTCTGCGACCTGCAAGTACAGTGTATTGGACTGAAGAGGATCTACTGTTCTTGTCAGTTTCCTAAGCAGAGTTGAACTAGACATTGCCCGTGTGTGTAGGAAGCACAGTTCTTTTGTTCTGAGCAAGCTCACTGTGCGGAACCCATAGGAAACACAGTAGAATAGAAGAGTGCTCTTTTCTCAAAAGCGCAGTGTGTTTCTTGTAAGGCGAGCTAGCGTTTGTTTCCCAGTCCTAAATGGAGTTGAATCACATGCAGTTTCTGGTACTACGAGCAAGAGTTGTTTTCTGGTAAGAAGAGTCACTATTGCGCTCCCATTGTCATACACAGGGCAAATAGCACTGGCGTCTGTTCCCAGCATGTACAGTGTATTGGACTGAAGAGGATCTACTGTTCTTGTCAGTATCCTAAGCAGAGATGAACTAGATATGGCCCGTGTGTGTAGGAAGCAGAGTTCTTTTGTTCTGAGCAAGCTCACTGTTCGGACCCCATAGGAAACACAGTAGAATAGAAGAGTGCTCTTTTCTCAAAAGCAGTGTGTGTTTCTTGTAAGGCGAGCTAGCGTTTGTTTCCAAGTCCAAAATGGAGTTGAATCACATGCAGTTTCTGGTCCTACGAGCAAGGGATGTTTTCAGGTAAGGAAAGTCACTATTGTGCTCCCTTTGCCATAAACACTGCAAATAGCACTCATGTCTGTTCCCAGCAAGTACAGTGTATTGGACTGAAGAGGAGCTACTGTTCTTGTCAGTTTGCTAAGCAGAGTTGAACTACATATGGCCCGTGTGTGCAGGAAGCACAGTTCTTTTGTTCTGAGCAAGCTCACTGTTCTGGCCCTATAGACAAAACAGATGAGTAGAAGAGTGCTCTTTTCTCAGAAGCAGAGTTTGTTTCTTGTAAGGCGAGCTAGCGTTTGTTTCCCAGTCCTAAATGTAGTTGAATTTCATGCAGTTTCTTGTCCTATGAGCAAGAGTTGATTTGTGGTAAGAAGAGTCCCTATTGCGCTCCTATTGCCATACACAGTGCAAACAACACTTGCTATTGTTCTTTGCAAGTACAGTGTATTGGACAGAAGAGAAGCTACTGTTCTTGTCCGTTTCCTAAGCAGAGTGGAACTAGATTTGGCCCGTGTGTGTAGGAAGCACAGTTCTTTTGTTCTGCGCAAGCTCCATGTTCGGACCCCATAGGAAACACAGTAGAGTAGAAGAGTGCTCTTTTCTCAAAAGCAGAGTGTATTTCTTGTAAGGCTAGCTAGCATTTGTTTCACAGTCCTAAATGGAGTTGAATCACATGTATTTCTGATCCTAGGAGCAAGAGTTGTTTTTTGGTATGAAGAGTCACTATTGCGCTCCCATTGTCATACACAGGGCAATATAGCACTGGCGTCTGTTCCCAGCATGTACAGTGTATTGGACTGAAGAGGATCTACTGTTCTTGTCAGTGTTGTAAGCAGAGTTGAACTAGATATGGCCCGTGTGTTTAGGAAGCAGAGTTCTTTTGTTCTGAGCAAGCTCACTGTTTTGGCCCTATAGGAAACAAAGTATAGTAGAAGAGTGCTCTTTTCTCAAAAGCAGAGTGTGTTTTTTGTAAGGCGAGCTTGCGTTTGTTTCCCAGTCCTAAATGGAGTTGAATCACATGCAGTTTCTATTCCTACGAGCAAGAGTTGTTTTCTGGAAAGGAAAGTCACTATTGTGCTCCCTTTGCCATACACAGTGCAAATAGCACTCGTGTCTGTTCCCAGCAAGTACAGTGTATTGGACCGAAGAGGATCTACTGCTCTTGTCAGTTTCCTAAGCAGAGTTGAACTAGATATGACCCGTGTGTGTAGGAAGCACAGTTCTTTTGTTCTGAGCAAGCTCACTGTTCGGACCCCATAGGAAACACAGTAGAGTAGAAGAGTGCTATTTTCTCAAAAGCAGAGTGTGTTTCTTGTAAGGCTAGCTGGTGTTTGTTTGCCAGTCAGAAACAGATTTGAATCTCATGCTGTTTCTGGTCCTACGAGCAAGAGTTGTTTTCTGGTAAGAGGAGTCACTATTTTGCTCCCATTGCCATACACAGTGAAAATAGGACTCGCGTCTGCGATATGCAAGTACAGTGTATTGGACTGAAGAGGAGCTACTGTTCTTGTCAGTTTCCTAAGCAGAGTTGAACTAGATATGGCCCGTTTGTGTAAGAAGCACAGTTCTTTTGTTCTGAGCAAGCTCACTGTTCTGGCCCTATAGGAAACACAGTAGAGTAGAAGAGTGCTCTTTTCTCAAAAGCAGAGTGTGTTTCGTGTAAGGCGAGCTAGTGTTTGTTTCCCAGTCCTAAATGGAGTTGAATCACATGCAGTTTCTGGTCCTACAGGCAAGCAATGTTTTCTGGTAAGGAAAGTCACTATTGTGCTCCCTTTGCCATAAACAGTGCAAATAGCCCTCACGTCTGTTCCCAACAAGTACAGTGTATTGGACTGAAGAGGAGCTACTGTTCTTGTCAGTTTCCTAAGCTGAGTTGAATTAGATATGGCCCATGTGTGTAGGAAGCACAGTTCTTTTGTACTGAGCAAGCTCACTGTTCTGGCCCTATAGGAAACACAGAAGAGTAGAAGAGTGCTCTTCTCTCAGAAGCAGAGTTTGTTTCTTGTAAGGCGAGCTAGCGTTTGTTTCCCAGTCCTAAATGGAGATGAATCACATGCAGTTTCTGGTCCTACGAACAAGAGCTGTTTTCTGGTAAGAAAAGTCACTATTGCGCTACCATTGCCACACACAGTGCAAATAGCACTCGCGTCTGCTCCCAACAAGTACAGTGTATTGGACTGAAGAGGAGCTACTGTTCTTGTCAGTTTCCTAAGCAGAGTTGAACTAGATATAGCCCGTGTGTGTAGGAAGCACAGTTCTTTTGTTCTGAGCAAGCTCACTGTTCTCGCCCTAGAGGAAACACAGTAGAGTAGAAGAGTGCTCTTTTCTCAAAAGCAGAGCGTGTTTCTTGTAAGGAGAGCTAGCGTTTGTTTCCAAGTCCTAAATGGATTTGAATCACATGCAGTTTTTGGTCCTAAGAGGAAGGGATGTTTTCTGGTAAGGAAAGTCACTATTGCGCTCTCTTTGCCATACACAGTTCAAATAGCACTCGCGTCTGTTCCCAGCAAGTACAGTGTATAGGACTGTAGAGGAGCTACTGTTCTTGTCATTTTCCTAAGCAGAGTTGAACTAGATATGGCCCGTGTTTGTAGGAAGCACAGGTCTTTTGTTCTAAGCAAGCACACTGTTCGGATGACATAGCAAACACAGTAGAATAGAAGAGTGCTCTTTTCTCAAAAGTAGAGTGTGTTTCTTGTAAGGCGAGCTAGCATTTGTTTCCCAGTCCTAAATGGAGTTGAGTCACATGCAGTTTCTGGTCCTACGAGCAAGAATTGTTTTCTGGTAAGAAGAGTCACTATTGCGCTCCCATTGACATACACAGGGCAAATAGCACTCGTGTCTGTTCCCAGCAAATACAGTGTATTAGACATAAGAGGAGCTACTGTTCTTGTCAGTTTCTTAAGCAGAGTTGAAGTAGATATGTCCCGTGAGTGTAGGAAGCACAGTTCTTTTGTTCTGAGCAAGCTCACTGTTCGGACCCCATAGGAAACACAGTAGAGTAGAAGAGTGTTGTTTTCTCAAAAGCAGAGTGTGTTTCTTCTAGGGCGAGCTAGCGTTTGTTCCAAGTCCCAAATGGTGTTGAATCACGTGCAGTTTCTGGTCCTACAAGCAAGAGTTGTTTTCTGGTAAGAAGAGTCACTATTGCGCTCCCATTGCCATACACAGGGCAAATAGCACTCGTGTCTGTTCCCAGCAAGTACAGTGTATTTGACTGAAGAGGAGCTACTGTTCTTGTCAGTTTCCTAAGCAGAGTTGAACTAGATATGGCCCGTGTGTGTAGGAAGCACAGTTCTTTTGTTCTGAGCAAGCTCACTCTTCTGGCCTATAGGAAACACAGTAGAGTAGAAGAGTGCTCGTTTCTCAAAAGCAGAGCGTGTTTCTTGTAAGGCGAGCTAGCGTTTGTTTCCCAGTCCTAAATGGAGTTGAATCACATGCAGTTTCTGTCCTACGAGCAAGAGTTGTTTTCTGGAAAGGAAAGTCACTATTGTGCTCCCTTTGCCATACACAGTTCAAATAGCAATGGCATCTGTTCCCAGCAAGTACAGTGTATTTGACTGAAGAGGAGCTACTGTTCTTGTCTGTTCCTTAAGCAGAGTTGAACTAGGTATGGCCCGTGTGTGTAGGAAGCAAAGTTCTTTGGTTCTGAGCAAGCTCACAGTTCGGACCCCATAGGAAACACAGTAGAATAGAAGAGTGCTCTTTTCTCAAAAGCAGAGTGTGTTTCTTGTAAGGCAAGCTAGCGTTTGTTTCCCAGTCCTAAATGGAGTTGAATGCCATGCAGTTTCTGGTCCTATGAGCAAGAGTTGTTTTCTGGTAAGAAGAGTCACTATTGCGCTTTCATTGTCATACACAGGGCAAATAGCACTGGCGTCTGTTCCCAGCATGTAAAGTGTATTGGACTGAAGAGGATCTACTGTTCTTGTCAGTTTCCTAAGCAGAGTTGAACTAGATATGGCCTGTGTGTGTAGGAAGCACAGTTCTTTTGTTCTGAGCAAGCTCACTTTTCTGGCCCTATAGGAAACACAGTAGAGTAGAAGAGTGCTCTTTTCTCAAAAGCAGAGTGTGTTTCTTGTAAGGCGAGCTAGCGTTTGTTTCCAAGTCCTAAATGGAGTTGAATCACATGCAGTTTTTGGTCCTACAAGCAAGAGTTGTTTTCTGGTAAGAAGAGTCACTATTGCGCTCCCATTGCCATACACAGGGCAAATAGCACTCACGTCTGTTCCCAGCAAGTACAGTGTATTAGACTGAAGAGGAGCTACTGTTCTTGTCAGTTTCCTAAGCAGAGTTGAACTAGATAGGGCCCGTGTGTGTAGGAAGCACAGTTCATTTGTTCTGAGCAAGCTCACTCTTCTGGCCGTATAGGAAACACAGAAGAGTAGAAGTGTGCTCTTTTCTCAAAAGCAGAGTGTGTTTCTTGTAAGGCGAGCTAGCGTTTGGTTCCCAGTCCAAAATGGAGTTGAATCACATGCAGTTTCTGGTCCTACGAGCAAGAGTTTTTTTCTGGTAAGAAGAGTCACTTTTGTGCTACCATTGCCATACACAGTGCAAATAGCACTCGCGTCTGTTCCCAGCAAGTACAGTGTATTGGACAGAAGAGTAGCTACTGTTCTTGTCAGTTTCTTAAGCAGAGTTGAAGTAGATATGTCCCCTGTGTGTGAAGCACAGTTCTTTTGTTCTGAGCAAGCTCACTTTTCGGACCCCATAGGAAACACAGTAGAGTAGAAGAGTGCTCTTTTCTCAAAAGCAGAGTGTGTTACTTGTAAGGCTAGCTAGTGTTTGTTTCCCAGTCAGAAACGGAGTTGAATCCCATGCAATTTCTGCTACTACAAGGAAGAGTTGTTTTCTGGTAAGAAGAGTCACTATTGTGCTCCCATTGTCATACATACAGCAAATAGCATTCGCGTCTGCTCCCAGCAAGTACAGTGTATTGGACTGAAGAGGAGCTACTGTTCTTCTCAGTTTCCTAAGCAGAGTTGAACTAGATATGGCCTGTGTGTGTAGGAAGCACAGTTCTTTTGTTCTGAGCAAGCTCACTGTTCTGGCCCTATAGGAAACACAGTAGAGTAGAAAAGTGCTCTTTTCTCAAAAGCAGAGAGTGTTTCTTGTAAGGCGAGCTAGGGTTTGTTTCCCAGTCCCAAATGGAGTTGAATCACATGCAGTTTCTGATCCTAGAAGCAAGAGTTGTTTTCTGGTAAGAAGAGTCACTATGCGCTCCCATTGTCATACACAGGGCAAATAGCACTGGCGTCTGTTGCCAGCATGTACAGTGTATTGGACTGAAGAGGATCTACTGTTCTTGTCAGTTTCCTTAGCAGAGTTGAACTAGATATAGCCCATGTGTGTAGGAAGCACATTCTTTTGTTCTGAGCAAGCTCACTGTTTTGGCCCTATAGGAAACACAGTAGAGTAGAAGAGTGCTCTTTCCTCAAAAGCAGACTGTGTTTCTTGTAATGCGAGCTAGCTTTTGTTTCCCAGTCCTAAATGAGTTGAATCACATGCAGTTTCTGGTCCTATGATCAAGAGTTGTTTTCTGGTAAGAAGAGTCACTATTGTGCTCCCTTTGCCATACACAGGTCAAATAGCACTCGCGTCTGTTCCCAGCAAGTACAGTGTATTGGACTGAAGAGGATCAACTGTTCTTGTCAGTTTCCTAAGCAGAGTTGAAGTAGATATGGCCCGTTTTTTTAGGAAGCACAGTTCTTTTGTTCTGAGCAAGCTCACTGTTCTGGCCCTATAGGAAACACAGAAGAGTAGAAGAGTGCTCTTTTCTCAGAAGCAGAGTTTGTTTCTTGTAAGGCGAGCTAGCGTTTGTTTCCCAGTCCTAAATGGAGTTGAATCACATGCAGTTTCTGGTCCTATGAGCAAGAGTTGTTTTCTGGTAAGAAGAGTCACTATTGTGCTACCATTGCTGTACACAGTTAAAATAGCACTCGTGTCTGTTCCCAGCAAGTACAGTGTATTGGACAGAAGAGGAGCTACAGTTCTTGTTTGTTTCCTAAGGAGAGTTGAACTAGATATGGCCCGTGTGTGTGAAGCACAGTTCTTTTGTTCTGAGCAAGCTCACTGTTCGGACACCATAGTAAACACAGTAGAGTAGAAGAGTGATCTTTTCTCAAAAGCAGAGTGTGTTTCTTGTAAGGCTAGCTAGTGTTTGTTTCCCAGTCAGAAACGGAGTTGAATCCCATGCAGTTTCTGGTCGGACGAGCAAGAGTTGTTTTCTGGTAAGAAGAGTCACTATTTCACTCCCATTGCCATGCACAGGGCAAATAGCACTCGCGTCTGTTCCCAGCAAGTACTGTGTATTGGACTGAAGAGGAGCTACTATTCTTGTCAGTTTCCTCAGCAGAGTTGAACGAGATATGGCCTGTGTGTGTAGGAAGCACAGTTCTTTTGTTCTGAGCAAGCTCACTGTTCTGGTCCTTTAGGAAACACAGAAGAGTTAAAGAGTGCTCTTTTCTCAAAAGCAGAGTGTGTTTCTTGTAAGGTGAGCTAGCGTTTGTTTCCCAGTCCTAAATAGAGTTGAATTACATGCAGTTTCTTGTCCTATGAGCAAGAGTTGTTTTCTGGTAAGAAGAGTCACTATTGCGCTCCTATTGCCATACACAAGGCAAAAACACTCGCTACTGTTCTTTGCAAGTACAGTGTATTTGACAGAAGAGGAGCTACTGTTCTTGTCAGTTTCCTAAGCTTCGTTGAACTAGATATGGCCCGTGTGTGTAGGAAGCACAGTTCTTTTGTTCTGAGCTAGCTCACTCTTCTGGCCTATAGGAAACACAGTAGAGTAGAAGAGTGCTCTTTTCTCAAAAGCAGAGTGTGTTTCTTGTAAGGCGAGCTTGCGTTTGTTTCCCAGTCCTAAATGGAGTTGAATCACATGCAGTTTCTGGTCCTACAAGCAAGAGTTGTTTTCTGGAAAGGAAAGTCACTATTGTGTTCCCTTTGCCATACACAGTGCAAAGAGCACTCGCGTCTGTTCCCAGCAATTACAGTGTATTGGACTGAAGAGGAGCTACTGCTCTTGTCAGTTTCCTAAGCAGAGTTGAACTAGATATAGCCCGTGTGTGTAGGAAGCACAGTTCTTTTTTTCTGAGCAAGCTCACTGTTCAGACCCCATAGGAAACACAGTAGAATAGAAGAGTGCTCTTTTCTCAAAAGCAGAGTGTGTTTCTTGTAAGGCGAGCTAGCTTTTGTTTCCCAGTCCAAAATCGAGTTGAATCACATGCAGTTTCTGGTCCTACGAGCAAGGGATGTTTTCTGGTAAGGAAAGTCACTATTGTGCTCCCTTTGCCATAAACAGTGCAAATAGCACTCGCGTCTGTTCCCAGCAAGTACAGTGTATTGGACTGAAGAAGAGCTACTGTTCTTGTCAGTTTCCTAAGCAGAGTTGAACGAGATATGGCCCGTGTGTGTAGGAAGCACAGTTCTTTTGTTCTGAGCAAGCTCACTGTTCTGGCCCTATAGGAAACACAGAAGAGTAGAAGAGTGCTCTTTCCTCAGAAGCCGAGTGTGTTTCTTGTAAGGCGAGCTAGCGTTTGTTTCCCAGTCCTAAATGGAGTTGAATCACATGCAGTTTCTGGTCCTACGAGCAAGAGTTGTTTTCTGGTAAGAAGAGTCACTATTGTGCTACCATTGCCATACACAGTGCAAATAGCACTCGTGTCTGTTCCCAGCAAGTACAGTGTATTGGACAGAAGAGGAGCTACTGTTCTTGTCAGTTTCCTAAGCAGAGTTGAACTAGCTATGGCCCGTGTGTGTAGGAAGCACAGTTCTTTTGCTCTGAGCAAGCTCAATTTTTGGACCAAATAGTAAACACAGTAGAGTAGAAGAGTGCTCTTTTCTCAAAAGCAGAGTGTGTTTCTTGTAAGGCTAGCTAGTGTTTGTTTCCCAGTTCTAAGTGGAGTTGAATCACATGCAGTTTTTGTTCCTATGAGCAAGGGATGTTTTCTGGAAAGGAAAGTCACTATTGTGCTCCCTTTGCCATAAACAGTGCAAATAGCACTCGCGTTTGTTCCCAGCAAGTACTGTGTATTGGACTGAAGAGGAGCTACTGTTCTTGTCCGTTTCCTAAGCAGAGTTGAACTAGATATGGCCCGTGTGTGTAGGAAGCACAGTTCTTTTGTTCTGCGCAAGCTCACTGTTCTGGTCCTTTAGGAAACACAGAAGA
The DNA here is from genome assembly GCF_949786415.1 of Peromyscus eremicus. NCBI lineage: Eukaryota > Metazoa > Chordata > Mammalia > Rodentia > Cricetidae > Peromyscus > Peromyscus eremicus. The sequence continues at coordinate 44,847 of NW_026736714.1, read as the reverse complement.
GTTAAAGAGTGCTCTTTTCTCAGAAGCAGAGTGTGTTTCTTGTAAGGTGAGCTAGCGTTTGTTTCCCAGTCCTAAATGGAGTTGAATTACATGCAGTTTCTTGTCCTATGAGCAAGAGTTGTTTTCTGGTAAGAAGAGTCACTATTGCGCTCCTATTGCCATACACAGTGCAAAAACACTCGCTACTGTTCTTTGCAAGTACAGTGTATTTGACAGAAGAGGAGCTACTGTTCTTGTCAGTTTCCTAAGCAGAGTTGAACTAGATATAGCCCGTGTGTGTAGGAAGCACAGTTCTTTTGTTCTGAGCAAGCTCACTGTTCGGACCCCATAGGAAACACAGTAGAATAGATGAGTGCTCTTTTCTCAAAAGCAGAGTGTGTTTCTTGTAAGGCGAGCTAGCGTTTGTTTCCCAGTCCTAAATGGAGTTGAATCACATGCGGTTTCTGGTCCTACGAGCAAGAGTTGTTTTCTGGTAAGAAGAGTCACTATTGTGCTCCCATTGTCATACACAGGGCAAATAGCACTGGCGTATGTTCCCAGCATGTAAAGTGTATTGGACTGAAGATGATCTACTGTTCTTGTCAGTTTCCTAAGCAGAGTTGAACTAGATATGTCCCGTGTGTGTAGGAAGCACAGTTCTTTTGTTCTGAGCAAGGTCACTGTTCGGACCCCATAGGAAACACAGTAGAATAGAAGAGTGCTCTTTTCTCAAAAGCAGAGTGTGTTTCTTGTAAGGCGAGCTAGCGTTTGTTTCCCAGTCCAAAATGGAGTTGAATCACATGCAGTTTCTGGTCCTACAAGCAAGGGAAGTTTTCTGGTAAGTAAGTCACTATTGTGCTCCCTTTGCAATAAACAGTGCAAATAGCACTCGCGTCTGTTCCCAGCAAGTACAGTGTATTGGACAGAAGAGGAACTACTGTTCTTGTCAGTTTCCTAAGCAGAGTTGAACTAGCTATGGCCCGTGTGTGTAGGAAGCACAGTTCTTTTGTTCTGAGCAAGCTCAATTTTTGGAACAAATAGTAAACACAGTAGAGTAGAAGAGTGCTCTTTTCTCAAAGGCAGAGTGTGTTTCTTGTAAGGCTAGCTAGTGTTTGTTTCCCAGTTCTAAACGGAGTTGAATCACATGCAGTTTTTGGTCCTATGAGCAAGGGATGTTTTCTGGTAAGGAAAGTCACTATTGTGCTCCCTTTGCCATAAACAGTGCAAATAGCACTCGTGTCTGTTCCCAGCAAGTACTGTGTATTGGACTGAAGAGGAGCTACTGTTCTTGTCAGTTTCCTAAGCAGAGTTGAACGAGATATGGCCCGTGTGTGTAGGAAGCACAGTTCTTTTGTTCTGAGCAAGCTCACTGTTCTGGTCCTTTAGGAAACACAGAAGAGTAGAAGAGTGCTCTTTTCTCAAAAGCAGAGTGTGTTTCTTGTAAGGTGAGCTAAGGTTGTTTCCCAGTCCTAAATGGAGTTGAATTACATGCATTTTCTTGTCCTATGAGCAAGAGTTGTTTTCTGGTAAGGAAAGTCACTATTGGGCTCCCATTGCCATACACAGTGCAAACAACACTCGCTACTGTTCTTTGCAAGTACAGTGTATTGGACAAAAGAGGAGCTACTGTTCTTGTCAGTTTCCTAAGCAGAGTTGAACGAGATATGGCCCGTGTGTGTAGGAAGCACAGTTCTTTTGTTCTGAGCAAGCTCACTGTTCGGACACCATAGGAAAAACAGGAGAGAAGAAGAGTGCTCTTTTCTCAAAAGCAGAGTGTGTTTCTTGTAAGGCCAGCTAGCGTTTGTTTCCCAGTCCTAAATGGAGTTGAATCACATGTAGTTTCTGATCCTAGGAGCAAGAGTTTATTTCTGGTAAGAAGAGTCACTATTGTGCTCCCATTGCCATACACAGGACAAATAGCACTGGCGTCTGTTCCCAGCAAGTACAGTGTATTGGACTGAAGAGAAGCTACTGTTCTTGTCAGTTTCCTAAGCAGAATTGAACTAGATATGGCGCCTGTGTGTAGGAAGCACAGTTCTTTTGTTCTGAGCAAGCTCACTGTTCTGGCCCTATAGGAAACACAGAAGAGTAGAAGAGTGCTCTTTTCTCAGAAGCAGAGTTTGTTTCTTGTAAGGCGAGCTAGCGTTTGTTTCCCAGACATAAATGGAGTTGAATCACATGCAGTTTCTGGTCCTATGAGCAAGAGTTGTTTTCTGGTAAGAAGAGTCACTATTGTGCTACCATTGCCATACGCAGTGCAAATAGCACTCGCGTCTGTTCCCAGCAAGTACAGTGTATTTGACAGAAGAGGAGCTACTGTTCTTGTCAGTTTCCTAAGCAGAGTTGAACTAGCTATGGCTCGTGTGTTTAGGAAGCACAGTTCTTTTGTTCTGAGCAAGCTCAATTTTTGGACCAAATAGTAAACACAGTAGAATAGAAGAGTGCTCTTTTCTCAAAAGCAGAGTGTGTTTCTTGTAAGGCTAGCTAGTGTTTGTTTCCCAGTTCTAAATGGAGTTGAATCACATGCAGTTTTTGGTCCTATGAGCAAGGGATGTTTTCTGGTAAGGAAAGTCACTATTGTGCTCCTTTTGCCGTACACAGTGCAAATAGCACTCGCGTCTGTTCCCAGCAAGTACAGTGTATTGTACTGAAGAGGAGCTACTGTTCTTGTCAGTTTCCTAAGCAGAGTTGAACTAAATATGGCCCGTGTGTGTAGGAAGCACAGTTCTTTTGTTCTGAGCAAGCTCACTGTTCAGGCCCTATTGGAAACACAGTAGAGTAGAAAAGTGCGCTTTTCTCCAAAGCAGAATGTGTTTCGTGTAAGGCGAACTAGCGTTTGTTTCCCAGTCCTAAATGGAGTTGAATCACATGCAATTTCTGGTCTTACAAGCAAGAGTTGTTTTCTGGTAAGAAGAGTCACTATTGTGCTCCCATTGCCATACACAGGGCAAATAGCACTCGCGTCTATTCCCAGCATGTACAGTGTATTGGACTGAAGAGGAGCTACTGTTCTTGTCAGTTTCCTAAGCAGAGTTCAACTAGACATTACCCGTGTGTGTAGGAAGCACAGTTCTTTTGTTCTGAGCAAGCTCACTGTGCGGACCCCACAGGAATCACAGTAGAATAGAAGAGTGCTCTTTTCTCAAAAGCGGAGTGTGTTTCTTGTAAGGCGAGCTAGCGTTTGTTTCCCAGTCCTAAATGGAGTTGAATCACATGCAGTTGCTGGTACTACGAGCAAGAGTTGTTTTCTGGTAAGAAGAGTCACTATTGCGCTCCCATTGTCATACACAGGGCAAATAGCACTGGCATCTGTTCCCAGCATGTACAGTGTATTGCACAGAAGAGGATCTACTGTTCTTGTCAGTTTCCTAAGCAGAGATGAACTAGATATTGCCCGTGTGTGTAGGAAGCACAGTTCTTTTGTTCTGAGCAAGCTCACTGTTCGGACCCCATCCTAAACACAGTAGAATAGAAGAGTGCTCTTTTCTCAAAAGCAGTGTGTGTTTCTTGTAAGGCGAGCTAGCGTTTGTTTCCCAGTCCAAAATGGACTTAAATCACATGCAGTTTCTGGTCCTACGAGCAAGGGATGTTTTCTGGTAAGGAAAGTCACTATTGTGCTCCCTTTGCCATAAACAGTGCAAATAGCACTCACGTCTGTTCCCAGCAAGTACAGTGTATTGGACTGAAGAGGAGCTAATGTTCTTGTCAGTTTCCTAAGCAGAGATGAACTAGATATGGACCGTTTGTGTAGGAAGCACAGTTCTTTTGTTCTGAGCAAGCTCACTCTTCTGGCCCTATAGACAACACAGAAGAGTAGAAGAGTGCTCTTTTCTCAGAAGCAGAGTTTGTTTCTTGTAAGGTGAGCTAGCGTTTCTTTCCCAGTCCTAATGGAGTTGAATTACATGCAGTTTCTTGTCCTATGAGCAAAAGTTGTTTTCTGGTAAGAAGAGTCACTATTGTGCTCCCTTTGTCATACACAGTGCAAATAGCACTCGCGTCTGTTCCCAGCAAGTACAGTGTATTGGACAGAAGAGGAGCTACTGTTCTTGTCAGTTTCCTAAGCAGAGTTGAACTAGCTATGGCCCGTGTGTTTAGGAAGCACAGTTCTTTTGTTCTGAGCAAGCTCAATTTTTGGACCAAATAGTAAACACAGTAGAGTAGAAGAGTGCTCTTTTCTCAAAAGCAGAGTGTGTTTCTTGTAAGGCTAGCTAGTGTTTGTTTCTCAGTTCTAAATGGAGTTGAATCACATGCAGTTTTTGGTCCTATGAGCAAGGGATGTTTTCTGGTAAGGAAAGTCACTATTGTGCTCCTTTTGCCGTACACAGTGCAAATAGCACTCGCGTCTGTTCCCAGCAAGTACAGTGTATTGTACTGAAGAGGAGCTACTGTTCTTGTCAGTTTCCTAAGCAGAGTTGAACTAAATATGGCCCGTGTGTGTAGGAAGCACAGTTCTATTGTTCTGAGCAAGCTCACTGTTCAGGCCCTATTGGAAACACAGTAGAGTAGAAAAGTGCGCTTTTCTCCAAAGCAGAATGTGTTTCGTGTAAGGCGAACTAGCGTTTGTTTCCCAGTCCTAAATGGAGTTGAATCACATGCAGTTTCTGGTCTTACAAGCAAGAGTTTTTTTCTGGTAAGAAGAGTCACTATTGTGCTCCCATTGCCATACACTGGGCAAATAGCACTCGCGTCTATTCCCAGCATATACAGTGTATTGGACTGAAGAGGAGCTACTGTTCTTGTCAGTTTCCTAAGCAGAGTTGAACTAGACATTGCCCGTGTGTGTAGGAAGCACAGTTCTTTTTTTCTGAGCAAGCTCACTGTGCGGACCCCACAGGAAACACAGTAGAATAGAAGAGTGCTCTTTTCTCAAAAGCGGAGTGTGTTTCTTGTAAGGCTAGCTAGTGTTTGTTTCCCAGTTCTAAATGGAGTTGAATCACATGCAGTTTTTGGTCCTATGAGCAAGGGATGTTTTCTGGTAAGGAAAGTCACTATTGTGCTCCTTTTGCCGTACACAGTGCAAATAGCACTCGCGTCTGTTCCCAGCAAGTACAGTGTATTGTACTGAAGAGGAGCTACTGTTCTTGTCAGTTTCCTAAGCAGAGTTGAACTAAATATGGCCCGTGTGTGTAGGAAGCACAGTTCTTTTGTTCTGAGCAAGCTCACTGTTCAGGCCCTATTGGAAACACAGTAGAGTAGAAAAGTGCGCTTTTCTCCAAAGCAGAATGTGTTTCGTGTAAGGCGAACTAGCGTTTGTTTCCCAGTCCTAAATGGAGTTGAATCACATGCAATTTCTGGTCTTACAAGCAAGAGTTGTTTTCTGGTAAGAAGAGTCACTATTGTGCTCCCATTGCCATACACAGGGCAAATAGCACTCGCGTCTATTCCCAGCATGTACAGTGTATTGGACTGAAGAGGAGCTACTGTTCTTGTCAGTTTCCTAAGCAGAGTTCAACTAGACATTACCCGTGTGTGTAGGAAGCACAGTTCTTTTGTTCTGAGCAAGCTCACTGTGCGGACCCCACAGGAATCACAGTAGAATAGAAGAGTGCTCTTTTCTCAAAAGCGGAGTGTGTTTCTTGTAAGGCGAGCTAGCGTTTGTTTCCCAGTCCTAAATGGAGTTGAATCACATGCAGTTGCTGGTACTACGAGCAAGAGTTGTTTTCTGGTAAGAAGAGTCACTATTGCGCTCCCATTGTCATACACAGGGCAAATAGCACTGGCATCTGTTCCCAGCATGTACAGTGTATTGCACAGAAGAGGATCTACTGTTCTTGTCAGTTTCCTAAGCAGAGATGAACTAGATATTGCCCGTGTGTGTAGGAAGCACAGTTCTTTTGTTCTGAGCAAGCTCACTGTTCGGACCCCATCCTAAACACAGTAGAATAGAAGAGTGCTCTTTTCTCAAAAGCAGTGTGTGTTTCTTGTAAGGCGAGCTAGCGTTTGTTTCCCAGTCCAAAATGGACTTAAATCACATGCAGTTTCTGGTCCTACGAGCAAGGGATGTTTTCTGGTAAGGAAAGTCACTATTGTGCTCCCTTTGCCATAAACAGTGCAAATAGCACTCACGTCTGTTCCCAGCAAGTACAGTGTATTGGACTGAAGAGGAGCTAATGTTCTTGTCAGTTTCCTAAGCAGAGATGAACTAGATATGGACCGTTTGTGTAGGAAGCACAGTTCTTTTGTTCTGAGCAAGCTCACTCTTCTGGCCCTATAGACAACACAGAAGAGTATAAGAGTGCTCTTTTCTCAGAAGCAGAGTTTGTTTCTTGTAAGGTGAGCTAGCGTTTCTTTCCCAGTCCTAATGGAGTTGAATTACATGCAGTTTCTTGTCCTATGAGCAAAAGTTGTTTTCTGGTAAGAAGAGTCACTATTGTGCTCCCTTTGTCATACACAGTGCAAATAGCACTCGCGTCTGTTCCCAGCAAGTACAGTGTATTGGACAGAAGAGGAGCTACTGTTCTTGTCAGTTTCCTAAGCAGAGTTGAACTAGCTATGGCCCGTGTGTTTAGGAAGCACAGTTCTTTTGTTCTGAGCAAGCTCAATTTTTGGACCAAATAGTAAACACAGTAGAGTAGAAGAGTGCTCTTTTCTCAAAAGCAGAGTGTGTTTCTTGTAAGGCTAGCTAGTGTTTGTTTCTCAGTTCTAAATGGAGTTGAATCACATGCAGTTTTTGGTCCTATGAGCAAGGGATGTTTTCTGGTAAGGAAAGTCACTATTGTGCTCCTTTTGCCGTACACAGTGCAAATAGCACTCGCGTCTGTTCCCAGCAAGTACAGTGTATTGTACTGAAGAGGAGCTACTGTTCTTGTCAGTTTCCTAAGCAGAGTTGAACTAAATATGGCCCGTGTGTGTAGGAAGCACAGTTCTATTGTTCTGAGCAAGCTCACTGTTCAGGCCCTATTGGAAACACAGTAGAGTAGAAAAGTGCGCTTTTCTCCAAAGCAGAATGTGTTTCGTGTAAGGCGAACTAGCGTTTGTTTCCCAGTCCTAAATGGAGTTGAATCACATGCAGTTTCTGGTCTTACAAGCAAGAGTTTTTTTCTGGTAAGAAGAGTCACTATTGTGCTCCCATTGCCATACACTGGGCAAATAGCACTCGCGTCTATTCCCAGCATATACAGTGTATTGGACTGAAGAGGAGCTACTGTTCTTGTCAGTTTCCTAAGCAGAGTTGAACTAGACATTGCCCGTGTGTGTAGGAAGCACAGTTCTTTTTTTCTGAGCAAGCTCACTGTGCGGACCCCACAGGAAACACAGTAGAATAGAAGAGTGCTCTTTTCTCAAAAGCGGAGTGTGTTTCTTGTAAGGCGAGCTAGCGTTTGTTTCCCAGTCCTAAATGGAGTTGAATCACATGCAGTTTCTGGTACTACGAGCAAGAGTTGTTTTCTGGTAAGAAGAGTCACTATTGCGCTCCCATTGTCATACACAGGGCAAATAGCACTGGCATCTGTTCCCAGCATGTACAGTGTATTGCACTGAAGAGGATCTACTGTTCTTGTCAGTTTCCTAAGCAGAGATGAACTAGATATGGCCCGTGTGTGTAGGAAGCACAGTTCTTTTGTTCTGAGCAAGCTCACTGTTCGGACCCCATAGGAAACACAGTAGAATAGAAGAGTGCTCTTTTCTCAAAAGCAGTGTGTGTTTCTTGTAAGGCGAGCTAGCGTTTGTTTCCCAGTCCAAAATGGACTTGAATCACATGCAGTTTATGGTCCTACGAGCAAGGGATGTTTTCAGGTAAGGAAAGTCACTATTGTGCTCCCTTTGCCATAAACAGTGCAAATAGCACTCACGTCTGTTCCCAGCAAGTACAGTGTATTGGACTGAAGAGGAGCTAATGTTCTTGTCAGTTTCCTAAGCAGAGATGAACTAGATATGGACCGTGTGTGTAGGAAGCACAGTTCTTTTGTTCTGAGCAAGCTCACTCTTCTGGCCCTATAGACAACACAGAAGAGTAGAAGAGTGCTCTTTTCTCAGAAGCAGAGTTTGTTTCTTGTAAGGTGAGCTAGCGTTTCTTTCCCAGTCCTAATGGAGTTGAATTACATGCAGTTTCTTGTCCTATGAGCAAAAGTTGTTTTCTGGTAAGAAGAGTCACTATTGCGCTCCTATTGCCATACACAGTGCAAACAACACTCTCTACTGTTCTTTGCAAGTACAGTGTATTGCATAAAAGAGGAGCTACTGTTCTTGTCAGATTCCTAAGCAGAGTTAAACTAGATATGGCCCGTGTGTGTAGGAAGCACAGTTCTTTTGTTCTGAGCAAGCTCACTGTTCGGACCCCATAGGAAACACCGTCGAGTAGAACAGTGCTCTTTTCTCAAAAGCAGAGTGTATTTCTTGTAAGGCGAGCTAGCGTTTGTTTCCCAGTCCTAAATGGAGTTGAATCACATGCAGTCTCTGGTCCTACGAGCAAGAGTTGTTTTCTAGTAAGAAGAGTCACTATTGTGCTCCCTTTGTCATACACAGGGCAAATAGCACTCGTGTCTGTTCCCAGGATGTACAGTGAATTTGACTGAAGAGGATCTACTGTTCTTGTCAGTTTCCTAAGCAAAGTTGAACTAGATATGGCCCGTGTGTGCAGGAAGTACACTTCTTTTGTTCTGAGCAAGCTCACTCTTCTGGCACTATAGGAAACACAGGAGAGTAGAAGAGTGCTCTTTTCTCCAAAGCAGAGTGTGCTTCTTCTAAGGCGAACTAGCATTTGTTTCCAAGTCCTAAATGGAGTTGAATCACATGCAGTTTCTGGTCCTACAAGCAAGAGTTGTTTTCTGGTAAGAAGAGTCACTATTGCGCTCCCATTACCATACACAGGGCAAATAGCACTCGCGTCTGTTCCCAGCATGTACAGTGTATTGCACTGAAGAGGATCTACTGTTCTTGTCATTTACCTAAGCAGAGTTGAACTAGATATGGCCCGTGTGTGTAGGAAGCACAGTTCTTTTGTTCTGAGCAAGCTCACTGTTCGGACCCCATAGGAAACCCAGTAGAATAGAAGAGTGCTTTTTTCTCAAAAGCAGATTGTGTTTCTTGTAAGGCTACCTAGTGTTTGTTTCCCAGTCAGAAACAGATTTGAATCTCATGAGTTTCTGGTCCTACGAGCAAGAGTTGTTTTCTGGTAAAAGGAATCAATATTTTGCTCCCATTGCCATACACAGTGCAAATAGGACACGCTTCTGTTCCCAGCATGTACAGTGTATTGCACTGAAGAGGATCTACTGTTCTTGACAGTTACCTAAGCAGAGTTGAACTAGATATGGCCCGTGTGTGTAGGAAGCACAGTTCATTTGTTCTGAGCAAGCTCACTGTTCGGACCCCAAAGAAACACAGTAGAATAGAAGAGTGCTCTTTTCTCAAAACCAGAGTGTGTTTCTTGTAAGGCGAGCTAGCGTTTGTTTCCCAGTCCAAAATGGAGTTGAATCACATGCAGTTTCTGGTCCTACGAGCAAGGGATGTTTTCAGGTAAGGAAAGTCACTATTGTGCTCCCTTTGCCATAAACAGTGCAAATAGCACTCATGTCTGTTCCCAGCAAGTACAGTGTATTGGACTGAAGAGGAGCTACTGTTCTTGTCAGTTTCCTAAGCAGAGTTGAACTACATATGGCCCGTGTGTGTAGGAAGCACAGTTCTTTTGTTCTGAGCAAGCTCACTGTTCTGGCCCTATAGACAAAACAGAAGAGTAGAAGAGTGCTCTTTTCTCAGAAGCAGAGTTTGTTTCTTGTAAGGCAAGCTAGCGTTTGTTTCCCAGTGCTAAATGTAGTTGAATTTCATGCAGTTTCTTGTCCTATGAGCAAGAGTTGATTTGTGGTAAGAAGAGACCCTATTGCGCAATTATTGCCATACACAGTGCAAACAACACTTGCTATTGTTCTTTGCAAGTACAGTGTATTGGACAGAAGAGAAGCTACTGTTCTTGTCCGTTTCCTAAGCAGAGTGGAACTAGATATGGCCCGTGTGTGTAGGAAGCACAGTTCTTTTGTTCTGAGCAAGCTCACTGTTCGGACCCCATAGGAAACACAGTAGAATAGAAGAGTGCTCTTTTCTCAAAAGCAGAGTGTGTTTCTTGTAAGGCTAGCTAGTGTTTGTTTCCCAGTCAGAAACAGATTTGAATCTCATGAGTTTCTGGTCCTACGAGCAAGAGTTGTTTTCTGGTAAGAGGAGTCACTATTTTGCTCCCATTGACATACACAGTGTAAATAGGACTCGCGTCTGCGACCTGCAAGTACAGTGTATTGGACTGAAGAGGATCTACTGTTCTTGTCAGTTTCCTAAGCAGAGTTGAACTAGACATTGCCCGTGTGTGTAGGAAGCACAGTTCTTTTGTTCTGAGCAAGCTCACTGTTCTGGCCCTATAGGAAACACAGAAGAGTAGAAGAGTGCTCTTTTCTCAGAAGCAGAGTTTGTTTCTTGTAAGGCGAGCTAGCGTTTGTTTCCCAGTCCTAAATGGAGTTGAATCACATGCAGTTTCTGGTCCTATGAGCAAGAGTTGTTTTCTGGTAAGAAGAGTCACTATTGTGCTACCATTGCCATACACAGTGCAAATAGCACTCGCGTCTGTTCCCAGCAAGTACAGTGTATTGGACAGAAGAGGAGCTACTGTTCTTGTCAGTTTCCTAAGCAGAGTTGAACTAGATATGGCCAGTGTGTGTAGAAAGCACAGTTCTTTTGTTCTGAGCAAGCTCAGTGTTGGGACCCCACAGGAAACACAGTAGAATAGAAGAGTTCTCTTTTCTCAAAAGCAGAGTGTGTTTCTTGTAAGGCGAGCTAGCGTTTGTTTCCCAGTCCAAAATCGAGTTGAATCACATGCAGTTTCTGGTCCTACGAGCAAGGGATGTTTTCTGGTAAGGAAAGTCACTATTGTGCTCCCTTTGCCATAAACAGTGCAAATAGCACTCGCGTCTGTTCCCAGCAAGTACAGTGTACTGGACTGAAGAAGAGCTACTGTTCTTGTCAGTTTCCTAAGCAGAGTTGAACTAGACATGGCCCGTGTGTGTAGGAAGCACAGTTCTATTGTTCTGAGCAAGCTCACTGTTCTGGCCCTATAGGAAACACAGAAGAGTAGAAGAGTGTTCTTTCCTCAGAAGCAGAGTGTGTTTCTTGTAAGGCGAGCTAGCCTTTGTTTCCCAGTCCTAATGGAGTTGAATCACATGCAGTTTCTGGTCCTACGAGCAAGAGTTGTTTTCTGGTAAGAAGAGTCACTATTGCGCTCCCATTGACATACACAGGGCAAATAGCACTCGCGTCTGTTCCCAGCAAGTACAGTGTATTTGACAGAAGAGGAGCTACTGTTCTTGTCAGTTTCCTAAGCAGAGTTGAACTAGATATGGCCCGTGTGTGTAGGAAGCACAGTTCTTTTGTTCTTAGCTAGCTCACTCTTCTGGCCTATAGGAAACACAGTAGAGTAGAAGAGTGCTCTTTTCTCAAAAGCAGAGTGTGTTTCTTGTAAGGCGAGCTTGCGTTTGTTTCCCAGTCCTAAATGGAGTTGAATCACATGCAGTTTCTGGTTCTACAAGCAAGAGTTGTTTTCTGGAATGGAAAGTCACTATTGTGTTCCCTTTGCCATACACAGTGCAAATAGCACTCGCGTCTGTTCCCAGCAATTACAGTGTATTGGACTGAAGAGGAGCTACTGCTCTTGTCAGTTTCCTAAGCAGAGTTGAACTAGATATAGCCCGTGTGTGTAGGAAGCACAGTTCTTTTGTTCTGAGCAAGCTCACTGTTCGGACCACATAGGAAACACAGTAGAATAGAAGAGTGCTCTTTTCTCAAAAGCAGAGTGTGTTTCTTGTAAGGCGAGCTAGCGTTTGTTTCCCAGTCCTAAATGGAGTTGAATCACATGCGGTTTCTGGTCCTACGAGCAAGAGTTGTTTTCTGGTAAGAAGAGTCACTATTGCGCTCCCATTGTCATACACAGGGCAAATAGCACTGGCGTCTGTTCCCAGCATGTAAAGTGTATTGGACTGAAGATGATCTACTGTTCTTGTCAGTTTCCTAAGCAGAGTTGAACTAGATATGGCCCGTGTGTGTAGGAAGCACAGTTCTTTTGTTCTGAGCAAGGTCACTGTTCGGACCCCATAGGAAACACAGTAGAATATAAGAGTGCTCTTTTCTCAAAAGCAGAGTGTGTTTCTTGTAAGGCTAACTAGTGTTTGTTTCCCAGTTCTAAATGGAGTTGAATCACATGCAGTTTTTGGTCCTATGAGCAAGGGATGTTTTCTGGTAAGGAAAGTCACTATTGTGCTCCCTTTGCCATAAACAGTGCAAATAGCACTCGTGTCTGTTCCCAGCAAGTACTGTGTATTGGACTGAAGAGGAGCTACTGCTCTTGTCAGTTTCCTAAGCAGAGTTGAACGAGATATGGCCCGTGTGTGTAGGAAGCACAGTTCTTTTGTTCTGAGCAAGCTCACTGTTCTGGTCCTTTAGGAAACACAGAAGAGTAGAAGAGTGCTCTTTTCTCAAAAGCATAGTGTGTTTCTTGTAAGGTGAGCTAAGGTTGTTTCCCAGTCCTCAATGGAGTTGAATTACATGCATTTTCTTGTCCTATGAGCAAGAGTTGTTTTCTGGTAAGGATAGTCACTATTGCGCTTCCATTGCCATACACAGTGCAAACAACACTCGCTACTGTTCTTTGCAAGTACAGTGTATTGGACAGAAGAGGAGCTACTGTTCTTGTCAGTTTCCTAAGCAGAGTTGAACGAGATATGGCCCGTGTGTGTAGGAAGCACAGTTCTTTTGTTCTGAGCAAGCTCACTGTTCGGACACCATAGGAAAAACAGTAGAGCAGAAGAGTGCTCTTTTCTCAAAAGCAGAGTGTATTTCTTGTAAGGCCAGCTAGCGTTTGTTTCCCAGTCCTAAATGGAGTTGAATCACATGTAGTTTCTGATCCTAGGAGCAAGAGTTTATTTCTGGTAAGAAGAGTCACTATTGTGCTCCCATTGTCATACCCAGGGCAAATAGCACTGGCGTCTGTTCCCAGCATGTACAGTGTATTGGACTGAAGAGGATCTACTGTTCTTGTCAGGTTCCTAAGCAGAATTGAACTAGGTATGGCCGTGTGTGTAGGAAGCACAGTTCTTTTGTTCTGAGCAAGCTCACTGTTCGGACCCCATAGGAAACACCGTAGAGTAGAACAGTGCTCTTTTCTCAAAAGCACAGTATATTTCTTGTAAGGCGAGCTAGCGTTTGTTTCCCAGTCCTAAATGGAGTTGAATCACATGCAGTCTCTGGTCCTACGAGCAAGAGTTGTTTTCTAGTAAGAAGAGTCACTATTGTGCTCCCTTTGTCATACACAGGGCAAATAGCACTCGCGTCTGTTCCCAGGATGTACAGTGAATTTGACTGAAGAGGATCTACTGTTCTTGTCAGTTTCCTAAGCAAAGTTGAACTAGATATGGCCCGTGTGTGCAGGAAGTACACTTCTTTTGTTCTGAGCAAGCTCACTCTTCTGGCACTATAGGAAACACAGGAGAGTAGAAGAGTGCTCTTTTCTCCAAAGCAGAGTGTGCTTCTTCTAAGGCGAACTAGCATTTGTTTCCAAGTCCTAAATGGAGTTGAATCACATGCAGTTTCTGGTCCTACAAGCAAGAGTTGTTTTCTGGTAAGAAGAGTCACTATTGCCCTCCCATTACCATACACAGGGCAAATAGCACTCGCGTCTGTTCCCAGCATGTACAGTGTATTGCACTGAAGAGGATCTACTGTTCTTGTCATTTACCTAAGCAGAGTTGAACTAGATATGGCCCGTGTGTGTAGGAAGCACAGTTCTTTTGTTCTGAGCAAGCTCACTGTTCGGACCCCATAGGAAACACAGTAGAATAGAAGAGTGCTTTTTTCTCAAAAGCAGATTGTGTTTCTTGTAAGGCTAGCTAGTGTTTGTTTCCCAGTCAGAAACAGATTTGAATCTCATGAGTTTCTGGTCCTACGAGCAAGAGTTGTTTTCTGGTAAAAGGAATCAATATTTTGCTCCCATTGCCATACACAGTGCAAATAGGACTCGCTTCTGTTCCCGGCATGTACAGTGTATTGCACTGAAGAGGATCTACTGTTCTTGACAGTTACCTAAGCAGAGTTGAACTAGATATGGCCCGTGTGTGTAGGAAGCACAGTTCCTTTGTTCTGAGCAAGCTCACTGTTCGGACCCCAAAGAAAAACAGTAGAATAGAAGAGTGCTCTTTTCTCAAAACCAGAGTGTGTTTCTTGTAAGGCGAGCTAGCGTTTGTTTCCCAGTCCAAAATGGAGTTGAATCACATGCAGTTTCTGGTCCTACGAGCAAGGGATGTTTTCAGGTAAGGAAAGTCACTATTGTGCTTTCTTTGCCATAAACAGTGCAAATAGCACTCATGTCTGTTCCCAGCAAGTACAGTGTATTGGACTGAAGAGGAGCTACTGTTCTTGTCAGTTTCCTAAGCAGAGTTGAACTACATATGGCCCGTGTGTGTAGGAAGCACAGTTCTTTTGTTCTGAGCAAGCTCACTGTTCTGGCCCTATAGACAAAACAGAAGAGTAGAAGAGTGCTCTTTTCTCAGAAGCAGAGTTTGTTTCTTGTAAGGCAAGCTAGCGTTTGTTTCCCAGTGCTAAATGTAGTTGAATTTCATGCAGTTTCTTGTCCTATGAGCAAGAGTTGATTTGTGGTAAGAAGAGACCCTATTGCGCTCCTATTGCCATACACAGTGCAAACAACACTTGCTATTGTTCTTTGCAAGTACAGTGTATTGGACAGAAGAGAAGCTACTGTTCTTGTCCGTTTCATAAGCAGAGTGGAACTAGATATGGCCCGTGTGTGTAGGAAGCACAGTTCTTTTGTTCTGAGCAAGCTCACTGTTCGGACCCCATAGGAAACACAGAATAGAAGAGTGCTCTTTTCTCAAAAGCAGAGTGTGTTTCTTGTAAGGCGAGCTAGTGTTTGATTCCCAGTCAGAAACAGATTTGAATCTCATGAGTTTCTGGTCCTACGAGCAAGAGTTGTTTTCTGGTAAGAGGAGTCACTATTTTGCTCCCATTGACATACACAGTGCAAATAGGACTCGCGTGTGCGACCTGCAAGTACAGTGTATTGGACTGAAGAGGATCTACTGTTCTTGTCAGTTTCCTAAGCAGAGTTGAACTAGACATTGCCCGTGTGTGTAGGAAGCACAGTTCTTTTGTTCTGAGCAAGCTCACTGTGCGGACCCCATAGGAAACACAGTAGAATAGAAGAGTGCTCTTTTCTCAAAAGCGGAGTGTGTTTCTTGTAAGGCGAGCTAGCGTTGTTTCCCAGTCCTAAATGGAGTTGAATCACATGCAGTTTCTGGTACTACGAGCAAGAGTTGTTTTCTGGTAAGAGGAGTCACTATTTTGCTCCCATTGACATACACAGTGCAAATAGGACTCGCGTCTGCGACCTGCAAGTACAGTGTATTGGACTGAAGAGGATCTACTGTTCTTGTCAGTTTCCTAAGCAGAGATAAACTAGATATGGCCCGTGTGTGTAGGAAGCACAGTTCTTTTGTTCTGAGCAAGCTCACTGTTCGGACCCCATAGGAAACACAGTAGAATAGAAGAGTGCTCTTTTCTCAAAAGCAGTGTGTGTTTCTTGTAAGGCGAGCTAGCGTTTGTTTCCAAGTCCAAAATGGAGTTGAATCACATGCAGTTTCTGGTCTTACAAGCAAGAGTTGTTTTCTGGTAAGAAGAGTCGCTATTGCGCTCCCATTACCATACACAGGGCAAATAGCACTCGCGTCTGTTCCCAGCATGTACAGTGTATTGCACTGAAGAGGATCTACTGTTCTTGTCAGTTACCTAAGCAGAGTTGAACTAGATATGGCCCGTGTGTGTAGGAAGCACAGTTCTTTTGTTCTGAGCAAGCTCACTGTTCGGACCCCATAGGAAACACAGTAGAATAGAAGAGTGCTTTTTTCTCAAAAGCAGATTGTGTTTCTTGTAAGGCTAGCTAGTGTTTGTTTCCCAGTCAGAAACAGATTTGAATCTCATGAGTTTCTGGTCCTACGAGCAAGAGTTGTTTTCTGGTAAAAGGAATCAATATTTTGCTCCCATTGCCATACACAGTGCAAATAGGACTCGCTTCTGTTCCCAGCATGTACAGTGTATTGCACTGAAGAGGATCTACTGTTCTTGACAGTTACCTAAGCAGAGTTGAACTAGATATGGCCCGTGTGTGTAGGAAGCAAAGTTCATTTGTTCTGAGCAAGCTCACTGTTCGGACCCCATAGGAAAAACAGTAGAATAGAAGAGTGCTCTTTTCTCAAAACCAGAGTGTGTTTCTTGTAAGGCGAGCTAGCATTTGTTTCCCAGTCCAAAATGGAGTTGAATCACATGCAGTTTCTGGTCCTACGAGCAAGGGATGTTTTCAGGTAAGGAAAGTCACTATTGTGCTCCCTTTGCCATAAACAGTGCAAATAGCACTCATGTCTGTTCCCAGCAAGTACAGTGTATTGGACTGAAGAGGAGCTACTGTTCTTGTCAGTTTCCTAAGCAGAGTTGAACTACATATGGCCCGTGTGTGCAGGAAGCACAGTTCTTTTGTTCTGAGCAAGCTCACTGTTCTGGCCCTATAGACAAAACAGAAGAGTAGAAGAGTGCTCTTTTCTCAGAAGCAGAGTTTGTTTCTTGTAAGGCGAGCTAGCGTTTGTTTTCCAGTCCTAAATGTAGTTGAATTTCATGCAGTTTCTTGTCCTATGAGCAAGAGTTGATTTGTGGTAAGAAGAGTCCCTATTGCGCTCCTATTGCCATAAACAGTTCAAACAACACTTGCTATTGTTCTTTGCAAGTACAGTGTATTGGACAGAAGAGAAGCTACTGTTCTTGTCCGTTTCCTAAGCAGAGTGGAACTAGATATGGCCCGTGTGTGTAGGAAGCACAGTTCTTTTGTTCTGAGCAAGCTCAATGTTCGGACCCCATAGGAAACACAGTAGAGTAGAAGAGTGCTCTTTTCTCAAAAGCAGAGTGTATTTCTTGTAAGGCTAGCTAGCATTTGTTTCACAGTCCTAAATGGAGTTGAATCACATGTATTTCTGATCCTAGGAGCAAGAGTTGTTTTTTGGTAAGAAGAGTCACTATTGCGCTCCCATTGTCATACACAGGGAAAATAGCACTGGCGTCTTTTCCGAGCATGTACAGTGTATTGGACTGAAGAGGATCTACTGTTCTTGTCAGTGTTCTAAGCAGAGTTGAACTAGATATGGCCCGTGTGTGTAGGAAGTAGAGTTCTTTTGTTCTGAGCAAGCTCACTGTTTTGGCCCTATAGGAAACAAAGTACAGTAGAAGAGTGCTCTTTTCTCAAAAGCAGAGTATGTTTTTTGTAAGGCGAGCTTGCGTTTGTTTCCCAGTCCTAAATGGAGTTTAATCACATGCAGTTTCTGGTCCTACGAGCAAGAGTTGTTTTCTGGAAAGGAAAGTCACTATTGTGCTCCCTTTTCCATACACTGTGCAAATAGCACTCGCGTCTGTTCCCAGCAAGTACAGTGTATTGGACCGAAGAGGATCTACTGCTCTTGTCAGTTTCCTAAGCAGAGTTGAACTAGATATGACCCGTGTGTGTAGGAAGCACAGTTCTTTTGTTCTGAGCAAGCTCACTGTTCGGACCCCATAGGAAACACAGTAGAGTAGAACAGTGCTATTTTCTCAAAAGCAGAGTGTGTTTCTTGTAAGGCTAGCTGGTGTTTGTTTCCCAGTCAGAAACATATTTGAAACTCATGCCGTTTCTGGTCCTACGAGCAAGAGTTATTTTCTGGTAAGAGGAGTCACTATTTTGCTCCCATTGCCATACACAGTGAAAATAGGACTCGCGTCTGCGATATGCAAGTACAGTGTATTGGACTGAAGAGGAGCTACTGTTCTTGTCAGTTTCCTAAGCAGAGTTGAACTAGATATGGCCCGTTTGTGTAAGAAGCACAGTTCTTTTGTTCTGAGCAAGCTCACTGTTCTGGCCCTATAGGAAACACAGTAGAGTAGAAGAGTGCTCTTTTCTCAAAAGCAGAGTGTGTTTCGTGTAAGGCGAGCTAGCGTTTGTTTCCCAGTCCTAAATGGAGTTGAATCACATGCAGTTTCTGGTCCTACAGGCAAGGGATGTTTTCTGGTAAGGAAAGTCACTATTGTGCTCCCTTTGCCATAAACAGTGCAAATAGCACTCACGTCTGTTCCCAACAAGTACAGTGTATTGGACTGAAGAGGAGCTACTGTTCTTGTCAGTTTCCTAAGCTGAGTTGAATTAGATATGGCCCGTGTGTGTAGGAAGCACAGTTCTTTTGAACTGAGCAAGCTCACTGTTCTGGCCCTATAGGAAACACAGAAGAGTAGAAGAGTGCTCTTCTCTCAGAAGCAGAGTTTGTTTCTTGTAAGGCGAGCTAGCGTTTGTTTCCCAGTCCTAAATGGAGATGAATCACATGCAGTTTCTGGTCCTACGAACAAGAGTTGTTTTCTGGTAAGAAAAGTCACTATTGCGCTACCCTTGCCACACACAGTGCAAATAGCACTCGTGTCTGCTCCCAACAAGTACAGTGTATTGGACTGAAGAGGAGCTACTGTTCTTGTCAGTTTCCTAAGCAGAGTTGAACTAGATATAGCCCATGTGTGTAGGAAGCACAGTTCTTTTGTTCTGAGCAAGCTCACTGTTCTCGCCCTAGAGGAAACACAGTAGAGTAGAAGAGTGCTCTTTTCTCAAAAGCAGAGCGTGTTTCTTGTAAGGAGAGCTAGCGTTTGTTTCCCAGTCCTAAATGGATTTGAATCACATGCAGTTTTTGGTCCTAAGAGCAAGGGATGTTTTCTGGTAAGGAAAGTCACTATTGCGCTCTCTTTGCCATACACAGTTCAAATAGCACTCGCGTCTATTCCCAGCAAGTACAGTGTATAAAACTGTAGAGGAGCTACTGTTCTTGTCATTTTCCTAAGCAGAGTTGAACTAGATATGGCCCGTGTTTGTAGGAAGCACAGGTCTTTTTTTCTAAGCAAGCAAACTGTTCGGATGTCATAGGAAACACAGTGGAATAGAAGAGTGCTCTTTTCTCAAAAGTAGAGTGTGTTTCTTGTAAGGCGAGCTAGCATTTGTTTCCCAGTCCTAAATGGAGTTGAGTCACATGCAGTTTCGGGTCCTACGAGCAAGAATTGTTTTCTGGTAAGAAGAGTCACTATTGTGCTCCCATTGACATACACAGGGCAAATAGCACTCGCGTCTGTTCCCAGCAAATACAGTGTATTAGACAGAAGAGGAGCTACTGTTCTTGTCAGTTTCTTAAGCAGAGTTGAAGTAGATATGTCCCGTGAGTGTAGGAATCACAGTTCTTTTGTTCTGAGCAAGCTCACTGTTCGGACCCCATAGGAAACACAGTAGAGTAGAAGAGTGTTCTTTTCTCAAAAGCAGAGTGTGTTTCTTCTAAGGCGAGCTAGCGTTTGTTTCCAAGTCCCAAATGGTGTTGAATCACCTGCAGTTTCTGGTCCTACAAGCAAGAGTTGTTTTCTGGTAAGAAGAGTCACTATTGCGCTCCCATTGCCATACACAGGGCAAATAGCACTCGTGTCTGTTCCCAGCAAGTACAGTGTATTTGACTGAAGAGGAGCTACTGTTCTTGTCAGTTTCCTAAGCAGAGTTGAACTAGATATGGCCCGTGTGTGTAGGAAGCACAGTTCTTTTGTTCTGAGCAAGCTCACTCTTTTGGGCTATAGGAAACACAGTAGAGTAGAAGAGTGCTCTTTTCTCAAAAGCAGAGTGTGTTTCTTGTAAGGCAAGCTAGCGTTTGTTTCCCAGTCCTAAATGGAGTTGAATCACATGCAGTTTCTGTCCTACGAGCAAGAGTTGTTTTCTGGAAAGGAAAGTCACTATTGTGCTCCCTTTGCCATACACAGTTCAAATAGCACTGGCGTCTGTTCCCAGCAAGTACAGTGTATTTGACTGAAGAGGAGCTACTGTTCTTGTCAGTTCCTTAAGCAGAGTTGAACTAGGTATGGCCCGAGTGTGTAGGAAGCAAAGTTCTTTGGTTCTGAGCAAGCTCACTGTTCGGACCCCATAGGAAACACAGTAGAATAGAAGAGTGCTCTTTTCTCAAAAGCAGAGTGTGTTTCTTGTAAGGCAAGCTAGCGTTTGTTTCCCAGTTCTAAATGGAGTTGAATCCCATGCAGTTTCTGGTCCTATGAGCAAGAGTTGTTTTCTGGTAAGAAGAATCACTATTGCGCTTTCATTGTCATACACAGGGCAAATAGCACTGGCGTCTGTTCCCAGCATGTAAAGTGTATTGGACTGAAGAGGATCTACTGTTCTTGTCAGTTTCCTAAGCAGAGTTGAACTAGATATGGCCTGTGTGTGTAGGAAGCACAGTTCTGTTGTTCTGAGCAAGCTCACTGTTCTGGCCCTATAGGAAACACAGTAGAGTAGAAGAGTGCTCTTTTCTCAAAAGCAGAGTGTGTTTCTTGTAAGGCGAGCTAGTGTTTGTTTCCAAGTCCTAAATGGAGTTGAATCACATGCAGTTTTTGGTCCTACAAGCAAGAGTTGTTTTCTGGTAAGAAGAGTCACTATTGCGCTCCCATTGCCATACACAGGGCAAATAGCACTCACGTCTGTTCCCAGCAAGTACAGTGTATTAGACTGAAGAGGAGCTACTGTTCTTGTCAGTTTCCTCAGCAGAGTTGAACTAGATAGGGTCCGTGTGTGTAGGAAGCACAGTTCTTTTGTTCTGAGCAAGCTCACTCTTCTGGCCGTATAGGAAACACAGAAGAGTAGAAGAGTGCTCTTTTCTCAAAAGCAGAGTGTGTTTCTTGTAAGGCGAGCTAGCGTTTGGTTCCCAGTCCAAAATGGAGTTGAATCACATGCAGTTTCTGGTCCTACGAGCAAGAGTTTTTTTCTGGTAAGAAGAGTCACTTTTGTGCTACCATTGCCATACACAGTGCAAATAGCACTCGCGTCTGTTCCCAGCAAGTACAGTGTATTGGACAGAAGAGTAGCTACTGTTCTTGTCAGTTTCTTAAGCAGAGTTGAAGTAGATATGTCCCCTGTGTGTGAAGCACAGTTCTTTTGTTCTGAGCAAGCTCACTTTTCGGACCCCATAGGAAACACAGTAGAGTAGAAGAGTGCTCTTTTCTCAAAAGCAGAGTGTGTTTCTTGTAAGGCTAGCTAGTGTTTGTTTCCCAGTCAGAAACGGAGTTGAATCCCATGCAATTTCTGCTACTACGAGGAAGAGTTGTTTTCTGGTAAGAAGAGTCACTATTGTGCTCCCATTGTCATACATACTGCAAATAGCATTCGCGTCTGCTCCCAGCAAGTACAGTGTATTGGACTGAAGAGGAGCTACTGTTCTTGTCAGTTTCCTAAGCAGAGTTGAACTAGATATAGCCCGTGTGTGTAGGAAGCACAGTTCTATTTTTCTGAGCAAGCTCACTGTTCTTGCCCTATAGGAAACATAGTAGAGTAAAAGAGTGCTCTTTTCTCAAAAGCAGAGTGTGTTTCTTGTAAGGTGAGCTAGCGTTTGTTTCCCATTCCTAAATGGAGTTGAATCACATGCAGTTTTTGGTCCTACGAGCAAGGGATGTTTTCTAGTAAGGAAAGTCACTATTGCGCTCCCTTTGCCATACAGAGTTCAAATAGCACTCGCGTCTTTTCCAAGCATGTACAGTGTATTGGACTGAAGAGGATCTACTGTTCTTCTCAGTTTCCGAAGCAGAGATGAACTAGATATGGCCTGTGTGTGTAGGAAGCACAGTTCTTTTGTTCTGAGCAAGCTCACTGTTCTGGCCCTATAGGAAACACAGTAGAGTAGAAAAGTGCTCTTTTCTCAAAAGCAGAGTGTGTTTCTTGTAAGGCGAGCTAGGGTTTGTTTCCCAGTCCCAAATGGAGTTGAATCACATGCAGTTTCTGATCCTAGGAGCAAGAGTTGTTTTCTGGTAAGAAGAGTCACTATGCGCTCCCATTGTCATACACAGGGCAAATAGCACTGGCGTCTGTTGCCAGCATGTACAGTGTATTGGACTGAAGAGGATCTACTGTTCTTGTCAGTTTCCTTAGCAGAGTTGAACTAGATATAGCCCATGTGTGTAGGAAGCACATTCTTTTGTTCTGAGCAAGCACACTGTTTTGGCCCTATAGGAAACACAGTAGAGTAGAAGAGTGCTCTTTCATTAAAAGCAGACTGTGTTTCTTGTAATGCGAGCTAGCTTTTGTTTCCCAGTCCTAAATGGAGTTGAATCACATGCAGTTTCTGGTCCTATGAGCAAGAGTTGTTTTCTGGTAAGAAGAGTCACTATTGTGCTCCCTTTGCCATACACAGGTCAAAGAGCACTCGCGTCTGTTCCCAGCATGTACAGTGTATTGAACTGAAGAGGATCAACTGTTCTTGTCAGTTTCCTAAGCAGAGTGGAAGTAGATATGGCCCGTTTTTTTAGGAAGCACAGTTCTTTTGTTTTGAGCAAGCTCGCTGTTCGGACCCCATAGGAAACACAGTAGAATAGAAGAGTGCTCTTTCCTCAAAAGCAGACTGTGTTTCTTGTAAAGCGAGCTAGTGTTTGTTTCACAGTCCTAAATGGAGTTGAATCACATGCAGTTTCTGGTCCTATGAGCAAGAGTTGTTTTCTGGTAAGAAGAGTCACTATTGTGCTCCCATTGTCATACACAGGGCAAAAAGCACTGGGGTCTGTTCCCTTCATGTACAGTGTATTGGACTGAAGATGATCTAATGTTCTTGTCAGTTTCCTAAGCAGAGTTGAACTAGATATGGCCCGTGTGTGTAGGAAGCACAGTTCTTTTGTTCTGAGCAAGCTCACTGTTCGGACCCCATAGGAAACACAGTAGAATAGAAGAGTGCTCTTTTCTCAAAAGCAGAGTGTGTTTCTTGTAAGGCGAGCTAGCGTTTGTTTCCCAGTCCAAAATCGAGTTGAATCACATGCAGTTTCTGGTCCTATGAGCAAGGGATGTTTTCAGGTAAGGAAAGTCACTATTGTGCTCCCTTTGCCATAAACAATGCAAATAGCACTTGCGTCTGTTCCCAGCAAGTACTGTGTAATGGACTGAAGAGGAGCTACTGTTCTTGTCAGTTTCCTAAGCAGAGTTGAACGAGATATGGCCCGTGTGTGTAGGAAGCACAGTTCTTTTGTTCTGAGCAAGCTCACTGTTCTGGTCCTTTAGGAAACACAGAAGAGTAGAAGAGTGCTCTTTTCTCAAAAGCAGAGTGTGTTTCTTGTAAGGTGAGCTAGCGTTTGTTTCCCACTCCTAAATGGAGTTGAATTACATGCAGTTTCTTGTCCTATGAGCAAGAGATGTTTTCTGGTAAGAAGAGTCACTATTGCGCTCCTATTGCCATACACAGTGCAAAAACACTCGCTACTGTTCTTTGCAAGTACAGTGTATTTGACAGAAGAGGAGCTACTGTTCTTGTCAGTTTCCTAAGCTTCGTTGAACTAGATATGGCCCGGGTGTGTCGGAAGCACACACAGTTCATTTGTTCTGAGCAAGCTCACTCTTCTGGCCTATAGGAAACACAGTAGAGTAGAAGAGTGCTCTTTTCTAAAAAGCAGAGTGTGTTTCTTGTAAGGCGAGCTTGCGTTTGTTTCCCAGTCCTAAATGGTGTTGAATAACATGCAGTTTCTGGTCCTACAAGCAAGAGTTGTTTTCTGGAAAGGAAAGTCACTATTGTGTTCCCTTTGCCATACACAGTGCAAATAGCACTCGCGTCTGTTCCCAGCAATTACAGTGTATTGGACTGAAGAGGAGCTACTGCTCTTGTCAGTTACCTAAGCAGAGTTGAACTAGATATGGCCCGTGTGTGTAGGAAGCACAGTTCTTTTGTTCTGAGCAAGCTCACTGTTCAGACCCCATAGGAAACACAGTAGAATAGAAGAGTGCTTTTTTCTCAAAAGCAGATTGTGTTTCTTGTAAGGCTAGCTAGTGTTTGTTTCCCAGTCAGAAACAGATTTGAATCTCATGAGTTTCTGGTCCTATGAGCAAGAGTTGTTTTCTGGTAAAAGGAATCAATATTTTGCTCCCATTGCCATACACAGTGCAAATAGGACTCGCTTCTGTTCCCAGCATGTACAGTGTATTGCACTGAAGAGGATCTACTGTTCTTGACAGTTACCTAAGCAGAGTTGAACTAGATATGGCCCATGTGTGTAGGAAGCACAGTTCATTTGTTCTGAGAAAGCTCACTGTTTTGGCCCTATAGAAAACACAGTAGAGTAGAAGAGTGCTCTTTCCTCAAAAGCAGACTGTGTTTCTTGTAATGCGAGCTAGCTTTTGTTTCCCAGTCCTAAATGGAGTTGAATCACATGCAGTTTCTGGTCCTATGAGCAAGAGTTGTTTTCTGGTAAGAAGAGTCACTATTGTGCTCCCTTTGCCATACACAGGTCAAATAGCACTCGCGTCTGTTCCCAGCAAGTACAGTGTATTGGACTGAAGAGGATCAACTGTTCTTGTCAGTTTCCTAAGCAGAGTAGAAGTAGATATGGCCCGTTTTTTTAGGAAGCACAGTTCTTTTGTTTTGAGCAAGCTCGCTGTTCGGACCCCATAGGAAACACAGTAGAATAGAAGAGTGCTCTTTCCTCAAAAGCAGACTGTGTTTCTTGTAAAGCGAGCTAGTGTTTGTTTCACAGTCCTAAATGGAGTTGAATCACATGCAGTTTCTTGTCCTATGAGCAAGAGTTGTTTTCTGATAAGAAGAGTCACTATTGTGCTCCCATTGTCATACACAGGGCAAAAAGCACTGGGGTCTGTTCCCTTCATGTACAGTGTATTGGACTGAAGATGATCTAATGTTCTTGTCAGTTTCCTAAGCAGAGTTGAACTAGATATGGCCCGTGTGTGTAGGAAGCACAGTTCTTTTGTTCTGAGCAAGGTCACTGTTCGGACCCCATAGGAAACACAGTAGAATAGAAGAGTGCTCTTTTCTCAAAAGCAGAGTGTGTTTCTTGTAAGGCGAGCTAGCGTTTGTTTCCCAGTCCAAAATCGAGTTGAATCACATGCAGTTTCTGGTCCTATGAGCAAGGGATGTTTTCTGGTAAGGAAAGTCACTATTGTGCTCCCTTTGCCATAAACAATGCAAATAGCACTTGCGTCTGTTCCCAGCAAGTACTGTGTATTGGACTGAAGAGGAGCTACTGTTCTTGTCAGTTTCCTAAGCAGAGTTGAACGAGATATGGCCCGTGTGTGTAGGAAGCACAGTTCTTTTGTTCTGAGCAAGCTCACTGTTCTGGTACTTTAGGAAACACAGAAGAGTAGAAGAGTGCTCTTTTCTCAAAAGCAGAGTGTGTTTCTTGTAAGGTGAGCTAGTGTTTGTTTCCCAGTCCTAAATGGAGTTGAATTACATGCAGTTTCCTGTCCTATGAGCAAGAGATGTTTTCTGGTAAGAAGAGTCACTATTGCGCTCCTATTGCCATACACAGTGCAAAAACACTCGCTACTGTTCTTTGCAAGTACAGTGTATTTGACAGAAGAGGAGCTACTGTTCTTGTCAGTTTCCTAAGCTTCGTTGAACTAGATATGGCCCGGGTGTATCGGAAGCACACACAGTTCTTTTGTTCTGAGCAAGCTCACTCTTCTTGCCTATAGGAAACACAGTAGAGTAGAAGAGTGCTCTTTTCTCAAAAGCAGAGTGTGTTTCTTGTAAGGCGAGCTTGTGTTTGTTTACCAGTCCTAAATGGAGTTGAATAACATGCAGTTTCTGGTCCTACAAGCAAGAGTTGTTTTCTGGAAAGGAAAGTCACTATTGTGTTCCCTTTGCCATACACAGTGCAAATAGCAATCGCGTCTGTTCCCAGCAATTACAGTGTATTGGACTGAAGAGGAGCTACTGCTCTTGTCAGTTTCCTAAGCAGAGTTGAACTAGATATAGCCCGTGTGTGTAGGAAGCACAGTTCTTTTGTTCTGAGCAAGCTCACTGTTCGGAATCATAGGAAACACAGTAGAATAGAAGAGTGCTCTTTTCTCAAAAGCAGAGTGTGTTTCTTGTAAGGCGAGCTAGGGTTTGTTTCCCAGTCCCAAATGGAGTTGAATCACATGCAGTTTCTGATCCTAGGAGCAAGAGTTGTTTTCTGGTAAGAAGAGTCACTATGCACTCCCTTTGCCATACACAGGTCAAATAGCACTCGCGTCTGTTCCCAGCAAGTACAGTGTATTGAACTGAAGAGGATCAACTGTTCTTGTCAGTTTCCTAAGCAGAGTGGAAGTAGATATGGCCCGTTTTTTTAGGAAGCACAGTTCTTTTGTTTTGAGCAAGCTCGCTGTTCGGACCCCATAGGAAACACAGTAGAATAGAAGAGTGCTCTTTCCTCAAAAGCAGACTGTGTTTCTTGTAAAGCGAGCTAGTGTTTGTTTCACAGTCCTAAATGGAGTTGAATCACATGCAGTTTCTGGTCCTATGAGCAAGAGTTGTTTTCTGGTAAGAAGAGTCACTATTGTGCTCCCATTGTCATACACAGGGCAAATAGCACTGGGGTCTGTTCCCTTCATGTACAGTGTATTGGACTGAAGATGATCTAATGTTCTTGTCAGTTTCCTAAGAAGAGTTGAACTAGATATGGCCCGTGTGTGTAGGAAGCACAGTTCTTTTGTTCTGAGCAAGCTCACTGTTCGGACCCCAAGGGAAACACAGTGGAATAGAAGAGTGCTCTTTTCTCAAAAGCAGAGTGTGTTTCTTGTAAGGCGAGCTAGCGTTTGTTTCCCAGTCCAAAATCGAGTTGAATCTCATGCAGTTTCTGGTCCTATGAGCAAGGGATGTTTTCTGGTAAGGAAAGTCACTATTGTGCTCCCTTTGCCATAAACAATGCAAATAGCACTTGCGTCTGTTCCCAGCAAGTACTGTGTATTGGACTGAAGAGGAGCTACTGTTCTTGTCAGTTTCCTAAGCAGAGTTGAACGAGATATGGCCCGTGTGTGTAGGAAGCACAGTTCTTTTGTTCTCAGCAAGCTCACTGTTCTGGTCCTTTAGGAAACACAGAAGAGTAGAAGAGTGCTCTTTTCTCAAAAGCAGAGTGTGTTTCTTGTAAGGTGAGCTAGCGTTTGTTTCCCAGTCCTAAATGGAGTTGAATTACATGCAGTTTCTTGTCCTATGAGCAAGAGATGTTTGCTGGTAAGAAGAGTCACTATTGCGCTTCTATTGCCATACACAGTGCAAAAACACTCGATACTGTTCTTTGCAAGTACAGTGTATTTGACAGAAGAGGAGCTACTGTTCTTGTCAGTTTCCTAAGCTTCGTTGAACTAGATATGGCCCGGGTGTGTCGGAAGCACACACAGTTCATTTGTTCTGAGCAAGCTCACTCTTCTGGCCTATAGGAAACACAGTAGAGTAGAAGAGTGCTCTTTTCTAAAAAGCAGAGTGTGTTTCTTGTAAAGCGAGCTTGCGTTTGTTTCCCAGTACTAAATGGTGTTGAATAACATGCAGTTTCTGGTCCTACAAGCAAGAGTTGTTTTCTGGAAAGGAAAGTCACTATTGTGTTCCCTTTGCCATACACAGTGCAAATAGCACTCGCGTCTGTTCCCAGCAATTACAGTGTATTGGACTGAAGAGGAGCTACTGCTCTTGTCAGTTACCTAAGCAGAGTTGAACTAGATATGGCCCGTGTGTGTAGGAAGCACAGTTCTTTTGTTCTGAGCAAGCTCACTGTTCGGACCCCATAGGAAACACAGTAGAATAGAAGAGTGCTTTTTTCTCAAAAGCAGATTGTGTTTCTTGTAAGGCTACCTAGTGTTTGTTTCCCAGTCAGAAACAGATTTGAATCTCATGAGTTTCTGGTCCTACGAGCAAGAGTTGTTTTCTGGTAAAAGGAATCAATATTTTGCTCCCATTGCCATACACAGTGCAAATAGGACTCGCTTCTGTTCCCAGCATGTACAGTGTATTGCACTGAAGAGGATCTACTGTTCTTGACAGTTACCTAAGCAGAGTTGAACTAGATATGGCCCATGTGTGTAGGAAGCACAGTTCATTTGTTCTGAGCAAGCTCACTGTTCGGACCCCAAAGAAAAACAGTAGAATAGAAGAGTGCTCTTTTCTCAAAACCAGAGTGTGTTTCTTGTAAGGCGAGCTAGCGTTTGTTTCCCAGTCCAAAATGGAGTTGAATCACATGCAGTTTCTGGTCCTACGAGCAAGGGATGTTTTCAGGTAAGGAAAGTCACTATTGTGCTCCCTTTGCCATAAACAGTGCAAATAGCACTCATGTCTGTTCCCAGCAAGTACAGTGTATTGGACTGAAGAGGAGCTACTGTTCTTGTCAGTTTCCTAAGCAGAGTTGAACTACATATGGCCCGTGTGTGCAGGAAGCACAGTTCTTTTGTTCTGAGCAAGCTCACTGTTCTGGCCCTATACACAAAACAGAAGAGTAGAAGAGTGCTCTTTTCTCAGAAGCAGAGTTTGTTTCTTGTAAGGCGAGCTAGCGTTTGTTTCCCAGTGCTAAATGTAGTTGAATTTCATGCAGTTTCTTGTCCTATGAGCAAGAGTTGATTTGTGGTAAGAAGAGTCCCTATTGTGCTCCTATTGCCATACACAGTGCAAACAACACTTGCTATTGTTCTTTGCAAGTACAGTGTATTGGACAGAAGAGAAGCTACTGTTCTTGTCCGTTTCCTAAGCAGAGTGGAACTAGATATGGCCCGTGTGTGTAGGAAGCACAGTTCTTTTGTTCTGAGCAAGCTCACTGTTCGGACCCCATAGGAAACACAGTAGAATAGAAGAGTGCTCTTTTCTCAAAAGCAGAGTGTGTTTCTTGTAAGGCTAGCTAGTGTTTGTTTCCCAGTCAGAAACAGATTTGAATCTCATGAGTTTCTGGTCCTACAAGCAAGAGTTGTTTTCTGGTAAGAGGAGTCACTATTTTGCTCCCATTGACATACACAGTGCAAATAGGACTCGCGTCTGCGACCTGCAAGTACAGTGTATTGGACTGAAGAGGATCTACTGTTCTTGTCAGTTTCCTAAGCAGAGTTGAACTAGACATTGCCCGTGTGTGTAGGAAGCACAGTTCTTTTGTTCTGAGCAAGCTCACTGTGCGGAACCCATAGGAAACACAGTAGAATAGAAGAGTGCTCTTTTCTCAAAAGCGGAGTGTGTTTCTTGTAAGGCGAGCTAGCGTTTGTTTCCCAGTCCTAAATGGAGTTGAATCACATGCAGTTTCTGGTACTACGAGCAAGAGTTGTTTTCTGGTAAGAAGAGTCACTATTGCGCTCCCATTGTCATACACAGGGCAAATAGCACTGGCGTCTGTTCCCAGCATGTACAGTGTATTGGACTGAAGAGGATCTATTGTTCTTGTCAGTATCCTAAGCAGAGATGAACTAGATATGGCCCGTGTTTGTAGGAAGCACAGTTCTTTTGTTCTGAGCAAGCTCACTGTTCGGACCCCATAGGAAACACAGTAGAATAGAAGAGTGCTCTTTTCTCAAAAGCAGTGTGTGTTTCTTGTAAGGCGAGCTAGCATTTGTTTCCAAGTCCAAAATGGAGTTGAATCACATGCAGTTTCTGGTCCTACGAGCAAGGGATGTTTTCTGGTAAGGAAAGTCACTATTGTGCTCCTTTTGCCATAAACAGTGCAAATAGCACTCACGTCTGTTCCCAGCAAGTACAGTGTATTGGACTGAAGAGGAGCTACTGTTCTTGTCAGTTTCCTAAGCAGAGATGAAATAGATATGGACCGTGTGTGTAGGAAGCACAGTTCTTTTGTTCTGAGCAAGCTCACTCTTCTGGCCCTATAGACAACACAGAAGAGTAGAAGAGTGGTCTTTTCTCAGAAGCAGAGTTTGTTTCTTGTAAGGTGAGCTAGCGTTTCTTTCCCAGTCCTAATTGGAGTTGAATTACATGCAGTTTCTTGTCCTATGAGCAAAAGTTGTTTTCTGGTAAGAAGAGTCACTATTGCGCTCCTATTGCCATACACAGTGCAAACAACACTCTCTACAGTTCTTTGCAAGTACAGTGTATTGGATAAAAGAGGAGCTACTGTTCTTGTCAGTTTCCTAAGCAGAGTTAAACTAGATATGGCCCGTGTGTGTAGGAAGCACAGTTCTTTTGTTCTGAGCAAGCTCACTGTTCGGACCCCATAGTAAACACTGTAGAGTAGAACAGTGCTCTTTTCTCAAAAGCACAGTGTATTTCTTGCAAGGCGAGCTAGCGTTTGTTTCCCAGTCCTAAATGGAGTTGAATCACATGCAGTCTCTGGTCCTACGAGCAAGAGTTGTTTTCTAGTAAGAAGAGTCACTATTGTGCTCCCTTTGTCATACACAGGGCAAATAGCACTCGCGTCTGTTTTCAGGATGTACAGTGAATTTGACTAAAGAGGATCTACGGTTCTTGTCAGTTTCCTAAGCAAAGTTGAACTAGATATGGCCCGTGTGTGCAGGAAGTACACTTCTTTTGTTCTGAGCAAGCTCACTCTTCTGGCCCTATAGGAAACACAGGAGAGTAGAAGAGTGCTCTTTTCTCCAAAGCAGAGTGTGCTTCTTCTAAGGCGAACTAGCATTTGTTTCCAAGTCTAAATGGAGTTGAATCACATGCAGTTTCTGGTCCTACAAGCAAGAGTTGTTTTCTGGTAAGAAGAGTCACTATTGCGCTCCCATTACCATACACAGGGCAAATAGCACTCAAGTCTGTTCCCAGCATGTACAGTGTATTGCACTGAAGAGGATCTACTGTTCTTGTCAGTTACCTAAGCAGAGTTGAACTAGATATGGCCCGTGTGTGTAGGAAGCACAGTTCTTTTGTTCTGAGCAAGCTCACTGTTCGGACCCCATAGGAAACACAGTAGAATAGAAGAGTGCTTTTTTCTCAAAAGCAGATTGTGTTTCTTGTAAGGCTAGCTAGTGTTTGTTTCCCAGTCAGAAACAGATTTGAATCTCATGAGTTTCTGGTCCTACGAGCAAGAGTTGTTTTCTGGTAAAAGGAATCAATATTTTGCTCCCATTGCCATACACAGTGCAAATAGGACTCGCTTCTGTTCCCAGCATGTACAGTGTATTGCATTGAAGAGGATCTACTGTTCTTGACAGTTACCTAAGCAGAGTTGAACTAGATATGGCCCGTGTGTGTAGGAAGCACAGTTCATTTGTTCTGAGCAAGCTCAATGTTCGGACCCCATAGGAAAAACAGTAGAATAGAAGAGTGCTCTTTTCTCAAAACCAGAGTGTGTTTCTTGTAAGGCGAGCTAGCGTTTGTTTCCCAGTCCAAAATGGAGTTGAATCACATGCAGTTTCTGGTCCTACGAGCAAGGGATGTTTTCAGGTAAGGAAAGTCACTATTGTGCTCCCTTTGCCATAAACACTGCAAATAGCACTCATGTCTGTTCCCAGCAAGTACAGTGTATTGGACTGAAGAAGAGCTACTGTTCTTGTCAGTTTCCTAAGCAGAGTTGAACTACATATGGCCCGTGTGTGCAGGAAGCACAGTTCTTTTGTTCTGAGCAAGCTCACTGTTCTGGCCCTATAGACAAAACAGAAGAGTAGAAGAGTGCTCTTTTCTCAGAAGCAGAGTTTGTTTCTTGTAAGGCGAGCTAGCGTTTGTTTCCCAGTCCTAAATGTAGTTGAATTTCATGCAGTTTCTTGTCCTATGAGCAAGAGTTGATTTGTGGTAAGAAGAGTCCCTATTGTGCTCCTATTGCCATACACAGTGCAAACAACACTTGCTATTGTTCTTTGCAAGTACAGTGTATTGGACAGAAGAGAAGCTACTGTTCTTGTCCATTTCCTAAGCAGAGTGGAACTAGATATGGCCCGTGTGTGTAGGAAGCACAGTTCTTTTGTTCTGAGCAAGCTCAATGTTCGGACCCCATAGGAAACACAGTAGAGTAGAAGAGTGCTCTTTTCTCAAAAGCAGAGTGTATTTCTTGTAAGGCTAGCTAGGATTTGTTTCACAGTCCTAAATGGAGTTGAATCACATGTATTTCTGATGCTAGGAGCAAGAGTTGTTTTTTGGTAAGAAGAGTCACTATTGCGCTCCCATTGTCATACACAGGGCAATATAGCACTGGCGTCTGTTCCCAGCATGTACAGTGTATTGGACTGAAGAGGATCTACTGTTCTTGTCAGTGTTCTAAGCAGAGTTGAACTAGATATGGCCCGTGTGTTTAGGAAGCAGAGTTCTTTTGTTCTGAGCAAGCTCACTGTTTTGGCTCTATAGGAAACAAAGTATAGTAGAAGAGTGCTCTTTTCTCAAAAGCAGAGTGTGTTTTTTGTAAGGCGAGCTTGCGTTTGTTTCCCAGTCCTAAATGGAGTTGAATCACATGCAGTTTCTATTCCTACGAGCAAGAGTTGTTTTCTGGAAAGGAAAGTCACTATTGTGCTCCCTTTGCCATACACAGTGCAAATAGCACTCATGTCTGTTCCCAGCAAGTACAGTGTATTGGACCGAAGAGGATCTACTGCTCTTGTCAGTTTCCTAAGCAGAGTTGAACTAGATATGACCCGTGTGTGTAGGAAGCACAGTTCTTTTGTTCTGAGAAAGCTCACTGTTCGGACCCCATAGGAAACACAGTAGAGTAGAAGAGTGCTATTTTCTCAAAAGCAGAGTGTGTTTCTTGTAAGGCTAGCTGGTGTTTGTTTGCCAGTCAGAAACAGATTTGAATCTCATGCCGTTTCTGGTCCTACGAGCAAGAGTTGTTTTCTGGTAAGAGGAGTCACTATTTTGCTCCCATTGCCATACACAGTGAAAATAGCACTCGCGTCTGCGATATGCAAGTACAGTGTATTGGACTGAAGAGGAGCTACTGTTCTTGTCAGTTTCCTAAGCAGAGTTGAACTAGATATGGCCCATTTGTGTAAGAAGCACAGTTCTTTTGTTCTGAGCAAGCTCACTGTTCTGGCCCTATAGGAAACACAGTAGAGTAGAAGAGTGCTCTTTTCTCAAAAGCAGAGTGTGTTTCGTGTAAGGCGAGCTAGCGTTTGTTTCCCAGTCCTAAATGGAGTTGAATCACATGCAGTTTCTGGTCCTACAGGCAAGGGATGTTTTCTGGTAAGAAAAGTCACTATTGTGCTCCCTTTGCCATAAACAGTGCAAATAGCACTCACGTCTGTTCCCAACAAGTACAGTGTATTGGACTGAAGAGGAGCTACTGTTCTTGTCAGTTTCCTAAGCTGAGTTGAATTAGATATGGCCCGTGTGTGTAGGAAGCACAGTTCTTTTGTACTGAGCAAGCTCACTGTTCTGGCCCTATAGGAAACACAGAAGAGTAGAAGAGTGCTCTTCTCTCAGAAGCAGAGTTTGTTTCTTGTAAGGCGAGCTAGCATTTGTTTCCCAGTCCTAAATGGAGATGAATCACATGCAGTTTCTGGTCCTACGAACAAGAGCTGTTTTCTGGTAAGAAAAGTCACTAATGCGCTACCATTGCCACACACAGTGCAAATAGCACTCGCATCTGCTCCCAACAAGTACAGTGTATTGGACTGAAGAGGAGCTACTGTTCTTGTCAGTTTCCTAAGCAGAGTTGAACTAGATATAGCCCGTGTGTGTAGGAAGCACAGTTCTTTTGTTCTGAGCAAGCTCACTGTTCTCGCCCTAGAGGAAACACAGTAGAGTAGAAGAGTGCTCTTTTCTCAAAAGCAGAGCGTGTTTCTTGTAAGGAGAGCTAGCGTTTGTTTCCAAGTCCTAAATGGATTTGAATCACATGCAGTTTTTGGTCCTAAGAGGAAGGGATGTTTTCTGGTAAGGAAAGTCACTATTGCGCTCTCTTTGCCATACACAGTTCAAATAGCACTCGCGTCTGTTCCCAGCAAGTACAGTGTATAGGACTGTAGAGGAGCTACTGTTCTTGTCATTTTCCTAAGCAGAGTTGAACTAGATATGGCCCGTGTTTGTAGGAAGCACAGGTCTTTTGTTCTAAGCAAGCACACTGTTCGGATGACATAGGAAACACAGTAGAATAGAAGAGTGCTCTTTTATCAAAAGTAGAGTGTGTTTCTTGTAAGGCGAGATAGCATTTGTTTCCCAGTCCTAAATGGAGTTGAGTCACATGCAGTTTCTGGTCCTACGAGCAAGAATTGTTTTCTGGTAAGAAGAGTCACTATTGCGCTCCCATTGACATACACAGGGCAATAGCACTCGTGTCTGTTCACAGCAAATACAGTGTATTAGACAGAAGAGGAGCTACTGTTCTTGTCTGTTCTTTAAGCAGAGTTGAACTAGGTATGGCCCGTGTGTATAGGAAGCAAAGTTCTTTGGTTCTGAGCAAGCTAACAGTTCGGACCCCATAGGAAACACAGTAGAATAGAAGAGTGCTCTTTTCTCAAAAGCAGAGTGTGTTTCTTGTAAGGCAAGCTAGCGTTTGTTTCCCAGTCCTAAATGGAGTTGAATCCCATGCAGTTTCTGGTCCTATGAGCAAGAGTTGTTTTCTGGTAAGAAGAATCACTATTGCGCTTTCATTGTCATACACAGGGCAAATAGCACTGGCGTCTGTTCCCAGCATGTAAAGTGTATTGGACTGAAGAGGATCTACTGTTCTTGTCAGTTTCCTAAGCAGAGTTGAACTAGATATGGCCTGTGTGTGTAGGAAATACAGTTCTTTTGTTCTGAGCAAGCTCACTGTTCTGGCCCTATAGGAAACACAGTAGAGTAGAAGAGTGCTCTTTTCTCAAAAGCAGAGTGTGTTTCTTGTAAGGCGAGCTAGCGTTTGTTTCCAAGTCCTAAATGGAGTTGAATCACATGCAGTTTTTGGTCCTACAAGCAAGAGTTGTTTTCTGGTAAGAAGAGTCACTATTGCGCTCCCATTGCCATACACAGGGCAAATAGCACTCACGTCTGTTCCCAGCAAGTACAGTGTATTAGACTGAAGAGGAGCTACTGTTCTTGTCAGTTTCCTAAACAGAGTTGAACTAGATAGGGCCCGTGTGTGTAGGAAGCACAGTTCTTTTGTTCTGAGCAAGCTCACTCTTCTGGCCGTATAGGAAACACAGAAGAGTAGAAGAGTGCTCTTTTCTCAAAAGCAGAGTGTGTTTCCTGTAAGGCGAGCTAGCGTTTGGTTCCCAGTCCAAAATGGAGTTGAATCACATGCAGTTTCTGGTCCTACGAGCAAGAGTTTTTTTCTGGTAAGAAGAGTCACTTTTGTGCTACCATTGCCATACACAGTGCAAATAGCACTCGCGTCTGTTCCCAGCAAGTAAAGTGTATTGGACAGAAGAGTAGCTACTGTTCTTGTCAGTTTCTTAAGCAGAGTTGAAGTAGATATGTCCCCTGTGTGTGAAGCACAGTTCTTTTGTTCTGAGCAAGCTCACTTTTCGGACCCCATAGGAAACACAGTAGAGTAGAAGAGTGCTCTTTTCTCAAAAGCAGAGTGTGTTTCTTGTAAGGCTAGCTAGTGTTTGTTTCCCAGTCAGAATCGGAGTTGAATCCCATGCAATTTCTGCTACTACAAGGAAGAGTTGTTTTCTGGTAAGAAGAGTCACTATTGCGCTCCCATTTTCATACATACAGCAAATAGCATTCACGTCTGCTCCCAGCAAGTACAGTGTATTGGACTGAAGAGGAGCTACTGTTCTTGTCAGTTTCCTAAGCAGAGTTGAACTAGATATAGCCCGTGTGTGTAGGAAGCACAGTTCTTTTGTTCTGAGCAAGCTCACTGTTCTTGCCCTATAGGAAACACAGTAGAGTAAAAGAGTGCTCTTTTCTCAAAAGCAGAGTGTGTTTCTTGTAAGGTGAGCTAGCGTTTGTTTCCCATTCCTAAATGGAGTTGAATCACATGCAGTTTTTGGTCCTACGAGCAAGGGATGTTTTCTGGTAAGGAAAGTCACTATTGCGCTCCCTTTGCCATACAGAGTTCAAATAGCACTCGCGTCTTTTCCCAGCAAGTACAGTGTATTGGACTGAAGAGGAGCTACTGTTCTTCTCAGTTTCCTAAGCAGAGTTGAACTAGATATGGCCTGTGTGTGTAGGAAGCACAGTTCATTTGTTCTGAGCAAGCTCACTGTTCCGGCCCTATAGGAAACATAGTAGAGTAGAAAAGTGCTCTTTTCTCAAAAGCAGAGTGTGTTTCTTGTAAGGCGAGCTGGGGTTTGTTTCCCAGTCCCAAATGGAGTTGAATCACATGCAGTTTCTGATCCTAGGAGCAAGAGTTGTTTTCTGGTAAGAAGAGTCACTATGCGCTCCCATTGTCATACACAGGGCAAATAGCACTGGCGTCTGTTGCCAGCATGTACAGTGTATTGGACTGAAGAGGATCTACTGTTCTTGTCAGTTTCCTTAGCAGAGTTGAACTAGATATAGCCCATGTGTGTAGGAAGCACATTCTTTTGTTCTGAGCAAACTCACTGTTTTGGCCCTATAGGAAACACAGTAGAGTAGAAGAGTGCTCTTTCCTCAAAAGCAGACTGTGTTTCTTGTAATGCGAGCTAGCTTTTGTTTCCCAGTCCTAAATGGAGTTGAATCACATGCAGTTTCTGGTCCTATGATCAAGAGTTGTTTTCTGGTAA
The DNA here is from genome assembly GCF_949786415.1 of Peromyscus eremicus. NCBI lineage: Eukaryota > Metazoa > Chordata > Mammalia > Rodentia > Cricetidae > Peromyscus > Peromyscus eremicus. Next base: position 8,525 of record NW_026736714.1, on the reverse strand, counting down.
GAAGAGTCACTATTGTGCTCCCTTTGCCATACACAGGACAAATAGCACTCGCGTCTGTTCCCAGCAAGTACAGTGTATTGGACTGAAGAGGATCAACTGTTCTTGTCAGTTTCCTAAGCAGAGTTGAAGTAGATATGGCCCGTTTTTTTAGGAAGCACAGTTCTTTTGTTTTTAGCAAGCTCGCTGTTCGGACCCCATAGGAAACACAGTAGAATAGAAGAGTGCTCTTTCCTCAACAGCAGACTGTGTTTCTTGTAAAGCGAGCTAGTGTTTGTTTCACAGTCCTAAATGGAGTTGAATCACATGCAGTTTCTGGTCCTATGAGCAAGAGTTGTTTTCTGGTAAGAAGAGTCACTATTGTGCTCCCATTGTCATACACAGGGCAAATAGCACTGGGGTCTGTTCCCTTCATGTACAGTGTATTGGACTGAAGATGATCTAATGTTCTTGTCAGTTTCCTAAGCAGAGTTGAACTAGATATGGCCCGTGTGTGTAGGAAGCACAGTTCTTTTGTTCTGAGCAAGCTCACTGTTCGGACCCCATAGGAAACACAGTAGAATAGAAGAGTGCTCTTTTCTCAAAAGCAGAGTGTGTTTCTTGTAAGGCGAGCTAGCGTTTGTTTCCCTATCCAAAATCGAGTTGAATCACATGCAGTTTCTGGTCCTATGAGCAAGGGATGTTTTCTGGTAAGGAAAGTCACTATTGTGCTCCCTTTGCCATAAACAATGCAAATAGCACTTGCGTCTGTTCCCAGCAAGTACTGTGTATTGGACTGAAGAGGAGCTACTGTTCTTGTCAGTTTCCTAAGCAGAGTTGAACGAGATATGGCCCGTGTGTGTAGGAAGCACAGTTCTTTTGTTCTGAGCAAGCTCACTGTTCTGGTCCTTTAGGAAAAACAGAAGAGTAGAAGAGTGCTCTTTTCTCAAAAACAGAGTGTGTTTCTTGTAAGGTGAGCTAGCGTTTGTTTCCCAGTCCTAAATGGAGTTGAATTCCATGCAGTTTCTTGTACTATGAGCAAGAGATGTTTTCTGGTAAGAAGAGTCACTATTGTGCTCCTATTGCCATACACAGTGCAAAAACACTCGCTACTGTTCTTTGCAAGTACAGTGTCTTTGACAGAAGAGGAGCTACTGTTCTTGTCAGTTTCCTAAGCTTCGTTGAACTAGATATGGCCCGGGTGTGTCGGAAGCACACACAGTTCTTTAGTTCTGAGCAAGCTCACTCTTCTGTCCTATAGGAAACACAGTAGAGTAGAAGAGTGCTCTTTTCTCAAAAGCAGAGTGTGTTTCTTGTAAGGTGAGCTTGCGTTTGTTTCCCAGTCCTAAATGGAGTTGAATAACATGCAGTTTCTGGTCCTACAAGCAAGAGTTGTTTTCTGGAAAGGAAAGTCACTATTGTGTTCCCTTTGCCATACACAGTGCAAATAGCACTCGCGTCTGTTCCCAGCAATTACAGTGTATTGGACTGAAGAGGAGCTACTGCTCTTGTCAGTTTCCTAATCAGAGTTGAACTATATAGCCCGTGTGTGTAGGAAGCACAGTTCTTTTGTTCTGAGCAAGCTCACTGTTCGGACCCCATAGGAAACACAGTAGAAGAGAAGAGTGCTCTTTTCTCAAAAGCAGACTGTGTTTCTTGTAAGGCGAGCTAGCGTTTGTTTCCCAGTCCTAAATGGAGTTGAATCACATGCAGTTTCTGTCCTACGAGCAAGAGTTGTTTTCTGGAAAGGAAAGTCACTATTGTGCTCCCTTTGCCATACACAGTTCAAATAGCACTGGCGTCTGTTCCCAGCAAGTACAGAGTATTTGACTGAAGAGGAGCTACTGTTCTTGTCAGGTCCTTAAGCAGAGTTGAACTAGGTATGGCCCGTGTGTGTAGGAAGCAAAGTTCTTTGGTTCTGAGCAAGCTCACAGTTCGGACCCCATAGGAAACACAGTAGAATAGAAGAGTGCTCTTTTCTCAAAAGCAGAGTTTGTTTCTTGTAAGGCAAGCTAGCGTTTGTTTCCCAGTCCTAAATGGAGTTGAATCCCATGCAGTTTCTGGTCCTATGAGCAAGAGTTGTTTTCTGGTAAGAAGAATCACTATTGCGCTTTCATTGTCATACACAGGGCAAATAGCACTGGCGTCTGTTCCCAGCATGTAAAGTGTATTGGACTGAAGAGGATCTACTGTTCTTGTCAGTTTCCTAAGCAGAGTTGAACTAGATATGGCCTATGTGTGTAGGAAGCACAGTTCTTTTGTTCTGAGCAAGCTCACTGTTCTGGCCCTATAGGAAACACAGTAGAGTAGAAGAGTGCTCTTTTCTCAAAAGCAGAGTGTGTTTCTTGTAAGTCGAGCTAGTGTTTGTTTCCAAGTCCTAAATGGAGTTGAATCACATGCAGTTTTTGGTCCTACGAGCAAGAGTTGTTTTCTGGTAAGAAGAGTCACTATTGCGCTCCCATTGCCATACACAGGGCAAATAGCACTCACGTCTGTTCCCAGCAAGTACAGTGTATTAGACTGAAGAGGAGCTACTGTTCTTGTCAGTTTCCTAAGCAGAGTTGAACTAGATAGGGCCCGTGTGTGTAGGAAGCACAGTTCTTTTGTTCTGAGCGAGCTCACTCTTCTGGCCGTATAGGAAACACAGAAGAGTAGAAGAGTGCTCTTTTCTCAAAAGCAGAGTGTGTTTCTTGTAAGGCGAGCTAGCGTTTGGTTCCCAGTCCAAAATGGAGTTGAATCACATGCAGTTTCTGGTCCTACGAGCAAGAGTTTTTTTCTGGTAAGAAGAGTCACTTTTGTGCTACCATTGCCATTCACAGTGCAAATAGCACTCGCGTCTGTTCCCAGCAAGTACAGTGTATTGGACAGAAGAGTAGCTACTGTTCTTGTCAGTTTCTTAAGCAGAGTTGAAGTAGATATGTCCCCTGTGTGTGAAGCACAGTTCTTTTGTTCTGAGCAAGCTCACTTTTCGGACCCCATAGGAAACACAGTAGAGTAGAAGAGTGCTCTTTTCTCAAAAGCAGAGTGTGTTTCTTGTAAGGCTAGCTAGTGTTTGTTTCCCAGTCAGAAACGGAGTTGAATCCCATGCAATTTCTGCTACTACAAGGAAGAGTTTTTTTCTGGTAAGAAGAGTCACTATTGCGCTCCCATTTTCATACATACTGCAAATAGCATTCGCGTCTGCTCCCAGCAAGTACAGTGTATTGGACTGAAGAGGAGCTACTGTTCTTGTCAGTTTCCTAAGCAGAGTTGAACTAGATATAGCCCGTGTGTGTAGGAAGCACAGTTCTTTTGTTCTGAGCAAGCTCACTGTTCTTGCCCTATAGGAAACACAGTAGAGTAAAAGAGTGCTCTTTTCTCAAAAGCAGAGTGTGTTTCTTGTAAGGTGAGCTAGCGTTTGTTTCCCATTCCTAAATGGAGTTGAATCACATGCAGTTTTTGGTCCTACGAGCAAGGGATGTTTTCTGGTAAGGAAAGTCACTATTGCGCTCCCTTTGCCGTACAGAGTTCAAATAGCACTCGCGTCTTTTCCCAGCAAGTACAGTGTATTGGACTGAAGAGGAGCTACTGTTCTTCTCAGTTTCCTAAGCAGAGTTGAACTAGATATGGCCTGTGTGTGTAGGAAGCACAGTTCTTTTGTTCTGAGCAAGCTCACTGTTCTGGCCCTATAGGAAACACAGTAGAGTAGAAAAGTGCTCTTTTCTCAAAAGCAGAGTGTGTTTCTTGTAAGGCGAGCTAGGGTTTGTTTCCCAGTCCCAAATGGAGTTGAATCACATGCAGTTTCTGGTCCTAGGAGCAAGAGTTGTTTTCTGGTAAGAAGAGTCACTATGCGCTCCCATTGTCATACACAGGGCAAATAGCACTGGCGTCTGTTGCCAGCATGTACAGTGTATTGGACTGAAGAGGATCTACTGTTCTTGTCAGTTTCCTTAGCAGAGTTGAACTAGATATAGCCCATGTGTGTAGGAAGCACATTCTTTTATTCTGAGCAAGCTCACTGTTTTGGCCCTATAGGAAACACAGTAGAGTAGAAGAGTGCTCTTTCCTCAAAAGCAGACTGTGTTTCTTGTAATGCGAGCTAGCTTTTGTTTCCCAGTCCTAAATGGAGTTGAATCACATGCAGTTTCTGGTCCTATGATCAAGAGATGTTTTCTGGTAAGAAGAGTCACTATTGTGCTCCCTTTGCCATACACAGGTCAAATAGCACTCGCGTCTGTTCCCAGCAAGTACAGTGTATTGGACTGAAGAGGATCAACTGTTCTTGTCAGTTTCCTAAGCAGAGTTGAAGTAGATATGGCCCGTTTTTTTAGGAAGCACAGTTCTTTTGTTTTGAGCAAGCTCGCTGTTCGGACCCCATAGGAAACACAGTAGAATAGAAGAGTGCTCTTTCCTCAAAAGCAGACTGTGTTTCTTGTAAAGCGAGCTAGTGTTTGTTTCACAGTCCTAAATGGAGTTGAATCACATGCAGTTTCTGGTCCTATGAGCAAGAGTTGTTTTCTGGTAAGAAGAGTCACTATTGTGCTCCCATTGTCATACACAGGGCAAATAGCACTGGGGTCTGTTCCCTTCATGTACAGTGTATTGGACTGAAGATGATCTAATGTTCTTGTCAGTTTCCTAAGCAGAGTTGAACTAGATATGGCCCGTGTGTGTAGGAAGCACAGTTCTTTTGTTCTGAGCAAGCTCACTGTTCGGACCCCATAGGAAACACAGTAGAATAGAAGAGTGCTCTTTTCTCAAAAGCAGAGTGTGTTTCTTGTAAGGCGAGCTAGCGTTTGTTTCCCAGTCCAAAATCGAGTTGAATCACATGCAGTTTCTTATCCTATGAGCAAGGGATGTTTTCTGGTAAGGAAAGTCACTATTGTGCTCCCTTTGCCATAAACAATGCAAATAGCACTTGCGTCTGTTCCCAGCAAGTACTGTGTATTGGACTGAAGAGGAGCTACTGTTCTTGTCAGTTTCCTAAGCAGAGTTGAACGAGATACGGCCCGTGTGTGTAGGAAGCACAGTTATTTTGTTCTGAGCAAGCTCACTGTTCTGGTCCTTTAGGAAACACAGAAGAGTAGAAGAGTGCTCTTTTCTCAAAAGCAGAGTGTGTTTCTTGTAAGGTGAGCTAGCATTTGTTTCCCAGTCCTAAATGGAGTTGAATTACATGCAGTTTCTTGTCCTATGAGCAAGAGATGTTTTCTGGTAAGAAGAGTCACTATTGCGCTCCTATTGCCATACACAGTGCAAAAACACTCGATACTGTTCTTTGCAAGTACAGTGTATTTGACAGAAGAGGAGCTACTGTTCTTGTCAGTCTCCTAAGCTTCGTTGAACTAGATATGGCCCGGGTGTATCGGAAGCACACACAGTTCTTTTGTTCTGAGCAAGCTCACTCTTCTGGCCTATAGGAAACACAGTAGAGTAGAAGAGTTCTCTTTTCTCAAAAGCAGAGTGTGTTTCTTGTAAGGCGAGCTTGCGTTTGTTTCCCAGTCCTAAATGGAGTTGAATAACATGCAGTTTCTGGTCCTACAAGCAAGAGTTGTTTTCTGGTAAGAAGAGTCACTATTGCGCTCCCATTACCATACACAGGGCAAATAGCACTCGTGTCTGTTCCCAGCATGTACAGTGTATTGCACTGAAGAGGATCTACTGTTCTTGACAGTTACCTAAGCAGAGTTGAACTAGATATGGCCCGTGGTGTAGGAAGCACAGTTCTTTTGTTCTGAGCAAGCTCACTGTTCGGACCCCATAGGAAACACAGTAGAATAGAAGAGTGCTTTTTTCTCAAAAGCAGATTGTGTTTCTTGTAAGGCTACCTAGTGTTTGTTTCCCAGTCAGAAACAAATTTGAATCTCATGAGTTTCTGGTCCTACGAGCAAGAGTTGTTTTCTGGTAAAAGGAATCAATATTTTGCTCCCATTGCCATACACAGTGCAAATAGGACTCGCTTCTGTTCCCAGCATGTACAGTGTATTGCACTGAAGAGGATCTACTGTTCTTGACAGTTACCTAAGCAGAGTTGAACTAGATATGGCCCGTGTGTGTAGGAAGCACAGTTCATTTGTTATGAGCAAGCTCACTGTTCGGACCCCATAGGAAAAACAGTAGAATAGAAGAGTGCTCTTTTCTCAAAACCAGAGTGTGTTTCTTGTAAGGCGAGCTAGCGTTTGTTTCCCAGTCCAAAATGGAGTTGAATCACATGCAGTTTCTGGTCCTACGAGCAAGGGATGTTTTCAGGTAAGGAAAGTCACTATTGTGCTCCCTTTGCCATAAACAGTGCAAATAGCACTCATGTCTGTTCCCAGCAAGTACAGTGTATTGGACTGAAGAGGAGCTACTGTTCTTGTCAGTTTCCTAAGCAGAGTTGAACTACATATGGCCCGTGTGTGCAGGAAGCACAGTTCTTTTGTTCTGAGCAAGCTCACTGTTCTGGCCCTTTAGACAAAACAGAAGAGTAGAAGAGTGCTCTTTTCTCAGAAGCAGAGTTTGTTTCTTGTAAGGCGAGCTAGCGTTTGTTTCCCAGTCCTAAATGTAGTTGAATTTCATGCAGTTTCTTGTCCTATGAGCAAGAGTTGATTTGTGGTAAGAAGAGTCCCTATTGCGCTCCTATTGCCATACACAGTGCAAACAACACTTGCTATTGTTCTTTGCAAGTACAGTGTATTGGACAGAAGAGAAGCTACTGTTCTTGTCCGTTTCCTAAGCAGAGTGGAACTAGATATGGCCCGTGTGTGTAGGAAGCACAGTTCTTTTGTTCTGAGCAAGCTCAATGTTCGGACCCCATAGGAAACACAGTAGAGTAGAAGAGTGCTCTTTTCTCAAAAGCAGAGAGTATTTCTTGTAAGGCTAGCTAGCATTTGTTTCACAGTCCTAAATGGAGTTGAATCACATGTATTTCTGATCCTAGGAGCAAGAGTTGTTTTTTGGTAAGAAGAGTCACTATTGCGCTCCCATTGTCATACACAGGGCAAATAGCACTGGCGTCTGTTCCCAGCATGTACAGTGTATTGGACTGAAGAGGATCTACTGTTCTTGTCAGTGTTCTAAGCAGAATTGAACTAGATATGGCCCGTGTGTGTAGGAAGCAGAGTTCTTTTGTTCTGAGCAAGCTCACTGTTTTGGCCCTATAGGAAACAAAGTATAGTAGAAGAGTGCTCTTTTCTCAAAAGCAGAGTGTGTTTTTTGTAAGGCGAGCTTGCGTTTGTTTCCCAGTCCTAAATGGAGTTGAATCACATGCAGTTTCTATTCCTACGAGCAAGAGTTGTTTTCTGGAAAGGAAAGTCACTATTGTGCTCCCTTTGCCATACACAGTGCAAATAGCACTCGCGTCTGTTCCCAGCAAGTACAGTGTCTTGGATCGAAGAGGATCTACTGCTCTTGTCAGTTTCCTAAGCAGAGTTGAACTAGATATGACCCGTGTGTGTAGGAAGCACAGTTCTTTTGTTCTGAGCAAGCTCACTGTTCGGACCCCATAGGAAACACAGTAGAGTAGAAGAGTGCAATTTTCTCAAAAGCAGAGTGTGTTTCTTGTAAGGCTAGCTGGTGTTTGTTTCCCAGTCAGAAACAGATTTGAATCTCATGCCGTTTCTGGTCCTACGAGCAAGAGTTGTTTTCTAGTAAGAGGAGTCACTATTTTGCTCCCATTGCCATACACAGTGAAAATAGGACTCGCGTCTGCGATGTGCAAGTACAGTGTATTGGACTGAAGAGGAGCTACTGTTCTTGTCAGTTTCCTAAGCAGAGTTGAACTAGATATGGCCCGTTTGTGTAAGAAGCACAGTTCTTTTGTTCTGAGCAAGCTCACTGTTCTGGCCCTATAGGAAACACAGTAGAGTAGAAGAGTTCTCTTTTCTCAAAAGCAGAGTGTGTTTCGTGTAAGGCGAGGTAGCGTTTGTTTCCCAGTCCTAAATGGAGTTGAATCACATGCAGTTTCTGGTCCTACAGGCAAGGGATGTTTTCTGGTAAGGAAAGTCACTATTGTGCTCCCTTTGCCATAAACAGTGCAAATAGCACTCACGTCTGTTCCCAACAAGTACAGTGTATTGGACTGAAGAGGAGCTACTGTTCTTGTCAGTTTCCTAAGCTGAGTTGAATTAGATATGGCCCGTGTGTGTAGGAAGCACAGTTCTTTTGTACTGAGCAAGCTCACTGTTCTGGCCCTATAGGAAACACAGAAGAGTAGAAGAGTGCTCTTCTCTCAGAAGCAGAGTTTGTTTCTTGTAAGGCGAGCTAGCGTTTGTTTCCCAGTCCTAAATGGAGATGAATCACATGCAGTTTCTGGTCCTACGAACAAGAGCTGTTTTCTGGTAAGAAAAGTCACTATTGCGCTACCATTGCCACACACAGTGCAAATAGAACTCGCGTCTGTTCCCAACAAGTACAGTGTATTGGACTGAAGAGGAGCTACTGTTCTTGTCAGTTTCCTAAGCAGAGTTGAACTAGATATAGCCCGTGTGTGTAGGAAGCACAGTTCTTTTGTTCTGAGCAAGCTCACTGTTCTCGCCCTAGAGGAAACACAGTAGAGTAGAAGAGAGCTCTTTTCTCAAAAGCAGAGCGTGTTT